>NC_081408.1:151763646-152021146 GCF_030272615.1 Cryptomeria japonica | reverse complement strand
TCAGAGAATCTTTCTTGACTTTTAGATAATGGGCATATCCAACTACAGATTTGCGAGCTGTCTATTTGACACACACTATCTCTGTAATGTTTCAACAGAAAGCTAATTACTTCCCAGACTCTCCTAGAAAAATGTCTAATAAATCTTAATAACTAGGTTTTGAATGCAAGCGTAAATTTCTTTTATATAATAACAAGTGTGCAATATGTTCTTTAACAAAATTCCACTACTATAGATATAACATAATTAGACTTAATATTCTATGATTTTTTCATAAACTAACCCAAACAATAAATGATACTTTACCAAAACTATAACATAAGAAAGATCATACTCATTACTTATAACTAAGATTTTGTAACTAATAATGATCCAAAACCTAAATAAATTCTTGACCTTTTGCAAAGTTAGCTCGTATGCAAGACCTCAATGCCCTTCTGCCGAATGATAGCATGCCTTGCTTACAAACCTTATCTTCAATATACTCCAAAAATCTATCACAAAAACCAACTCTCTTTGATACTTCCTAAAGTATTCTCTCTATCTCTCTATTCTACTCTATTTTTCTCCTCTATTCTAATTCTTTTCTCTTGAGTCCACCGTCCTTCCTTTGATGCAAAATGAATTGTGTTCTTCCTCCTTACTCCCACCTCTATTTATACTAGAATTACCCATGACTTCTCCTAAGTCTAAGGCTTCGTTATGGTTTTTGATGAGGAGTCTTTAATGGATTGCTTTGAGTTTCATCTTCACTTAATCTCAACTCTTTGATTATTCTAACCGTTTGTCCATCCTTTACCCTACACGTCTAACATGTTACTGCAGTTCGTAGAGCATGGATCGACTAGGCAACTCTCCCTATCAATGGTTTTCCTATCTTCATGGCACATGTTCCCTCTCATTCATTTCTTATGTTGTTATCAACCAAAGGTTGTGGACTATCTAACAGTCTATGTCTTCCTTTGCAGAGCAAGGTAGTTGTCAAGGTGAGTATAAAGCTTACGCTACCAGGACTACTAGTGAACTCCTCATTATTAACCTATCCTTAACTTGTGATACATGCATTTAGCATGTGGGCTAAGCCTTGGAAGAAATGTTCAAAGACCACTGTGAAGTTGGTTATCCAAGAGAGAGGAGCGGTTGACGTCTGTTCACCATGGAGCAGGTTCCATCGCGAAGGAGGAGTGGCGGTTTAGTGTATTGAACAGCGAGAGGAGTGGTCGATGGTAATACCGACCTCTCCTTTTAAATAAGGGGGTGGTCGATATTACCATCACCCACCCTCTTATTTGCTTTAATAAACCTCCTTATAACCCCACGCACTATTTCTAATTTATTTGATTTTAATTTGTTTTTATTTTAATTTCATTATTATATGTTTAATATTTAATTAATGACTTCCATTTCTATAAATATTTAAACCTTAATCCTCCATTATATATGCAAAAATATATATTTTGATTTCCAATAATTAGAATTAATGACTTTTCATCAATATTTCAACAATTAAACTTATTAATGATTTCTTAATAACCTATATATATTCAAATGATCAAGTCGTAATTATCGAACCGACATGCATAAGAAGCTCATATATTTGTAAACAACGTTAAGTCACTAGATCACTTAGCCCTTTGTTTACTTCCCAAATATAAAACTACTTTTTACTCTTATAGACGAAATAAATGTAACAATTACCAATAACATGCAATAATTGAAAACACAAAACACACAAACTGAGCAAGCATCAAGCAACTTCTCATAAAGGTAAAACAACCAAATATGAAGACCGAACAAATTGATGGAATGACTAACTGACGAAACTCACTCGAGTGTAACTAAATAAAAATAGGGTCAACTACTATCTCCTCCACTTCCATCAGAAAATATAAGGCATGCTCAGACCCATGTAACCAGGTGGAGATGTTACCCTGTACCTATCCAGTACTTGTACCTGCAATATCTTGCATCACCGAACCACACATACATGTATACCATATCAAAAATACAACATACACATCGATGAAGGAGAATCCCGATGTTTCCTATCTCACCGAAATGAGTGAAGGAAAATCATCCCCTTGCATCCAATACACTCGCAGATACACAGCATACATTGCATAAATAAAGTAAAGTGTCAGTAGATTGCAATAAACCATACAATGCCATAAATCACAAGTATAGAAATAGTGTAAATAATTCATGCATCTCATATTTAGATTAAGCATGAAATAATGTCATATAAATCTGAATAACAATTCACGGTAATGTATCCACTGAGAAAGACGAATAGTAAAATATGAGTTCAAACAAGTAGGGGTTCAATCTTGATAGTTGAATCCTGCCACCTCACCCCTAGCCTTGGGAATTCCTATAAATAGACCCCATTTTGGAGCATAAAGGGTCCCAATTCATATCATTTTTTATCATCTCATTTGCATTGTTATTATAGGCATCTAGCTTCTAGTTTATCATTCTTTAGCAATGTTATCATGCTCAATTTTAGCTTAAATCTTAGCTTATTTTCTAGATCAATCATGAATTCGTATAGCTTAATCATGCTATAATTGCTAGATCATGCATCTTCATCATTCAAATCCTCCATCTAAGTGTAGTCAAGTCACTGGAATTTGCCTAATCAGATCTGAGAGAAAAATTCATACTCACATTTACTAGGAGGCAATAAGTTGATTAGATATGGTTTTACATTTCATTGATTAAATATTCTAACCATGCTTGTAATGATTTATTGAGTGTTTTGTGTTGTAGATATAGGTATAATAGGTACACCACATAGATACATGACATTTTGGCACCCACCATGGGTTCGGAATCATCACTTTTGGCCTCTTAATCTTTAGCAAACTTCATCTTTGTCTAGCTCTAGTTCAAAAATTCGTACGAGTTGCCTTTTCAGCTCATACAAACTTCCTTTCAGCCTAGGACGACACCTTATCCTGATTTGTACTAGGTATAATTTTGTCTCGTACGAGGTTTTATGCTACAAATTCTTTATTCATACTAAGTCTAAATCTGTATCATACGAGTCTATTTCTTGAAAATTCTTTACTCGTATTAGGTATAATTCTGGGTTGTATGAGCTGGTTTTTGTCTCTATGCAAAATCTAAATTTTTGTCATTCTGTCTAATAAGTCTTTTAGTATGAGTCTCTAGCTTTGTGATTTTTAACAGACTGCAAGTTAGGGTTCTCTAATTCTAATATGAGATTTTCTAATGCTAACCCTGACTAGTTTGTGAGATTGTTGGCAGCCTAACTCTTTTTTTGCAGGACGATTGATGAAGATACACTTGCCAAAGACAAAATTCAAAAACAATCATGACTACTAACGAATCTATTTTGCAAGTTGCCTATGAATCCGAGTAAAATTTGTGTATTCATTAAAGTTTTTTTTTATGCACACTTCAATTTGGGCTAAGAAATGAACAATCATGTCTTATGTGTTTTTGATGATAGGCGAGTATGCTCACACCTTTCTTAGGTGATCAGAAAGATAGACTCATCTTTTGCTTCATTAGTGCATTTTTTTAGCAGGCCTACCCTCCTGAGGAGTAATAACTCTTAGCCATTAAGGCTAGTGAGAGGGGAATGACCTAAGTGGGAATGGCTAACGCCAAGTAATCCAACCCACTATAAAATAAATGTGTTTTTGATGAAAATCAAAGCAACGGAAGTGCTCAGGAATAGCTCTCCTTCGTACTTTTGGGTATATCAAACCTTGGATTTCAAGGCTAGGAGACCTCTTAATTGAGTTTATACCCCGACGCACTGAACGGATCTCTTACTAGTGTCGGTTAAATTAAAAGCTACCTGATTCACCTCCGAAAGGGTGATAGTCTTTGTGCAAGAGAGATAGTAACTCTCCCAGGACACTTGCCATATTGTGCCCCCATTAGCGTTTGGAGTCAGATAATAGAACATTGAGAATCCATTGCGTGAGACTCAGCGGCCATATTTTGATTAGCTATTGAGTGTGTACCTAAGTCAACAAGCAAAGGTTTTCATTCTCAGCCAACTTCCTTAGGGTTTAGCTTGATTGAAAGTCATGTATCACATCATGTGTTTGCTGTGTATTCATCCCTTAATTGAAAAATCAGACACTTAAAAAATGGAAAACCAAAATAAAATATCAAAATTCAGTGATTAAAAACTCAAACAAGCAAACAATTTTGACCACTGTTCAAATACTTGTCGTACAAGTCAAGATTCTTTGTCGTATTTCTTGATCTTATGTTGTACGAGTCAATATTCTATGTTGTATGAAACAGTTCTTTTCACATGAAATCACTAGTCTGTCGTTTTGTAGTATATCTCTTGTCATTTCAGGCTTTATAATCTGTTGTACAAAACTTTGCATGTGTCAGTCCAGAGCTGTGTCTTACATGTCTATTTCAGATTTATCATTTCTGCCTGATCAATTTGGAGTAAGCATAAACACTTGTTATCTATCAGTCTATGCTTAGATTGTCCACTTGGTTCACTCAGTCAAGTTATCACCCATCAAAATAAGACTCTAGAAGATAAACACCCCAAGATTTTCAAGTGCTCATCCTCAACAAGTTCAAGATCTAAACATCTCAAAGTGCATTATCACCCTCTTTGGTAAACTAATCACTCAAACATAGTTTCTTATCAGGATCAATCATCCTTTATCATGAAACTGAAATGTTTGGTTAGGATAATCTTGTCCCACATCATAGGATATATCATTCCTACTCGACTTGGTTCTTATCAAATAATCACCATTGCACTCCTAAACCGAAGATTGAAAAACTTGCAAACCTTTAAACACTTGAATTCTCTTTTAGTGTCATATCCCTCTATTGCCTTGAAATTGGTTGTTGATCACTTACCAAAATAACCTTTTGGACAATCGAATACTAGCAAAATAACACACATGTATGCCCGTTCTAACTAGAGCTCAAAAATGAAGGATCACAGAGACTGAAATCAAAACATTGAAAACATTTGAAGAGCATATAATCATGGAACGTGAAGATGAAATATAAGTTGAGGAAGAAATAATAGAACAAAATCTCAGAGACATCAAGAAAGATCCCCAATTTGACAAATTTATGCAAAAATTGTTGGAGGAAGAAAAAGAAAAATACTTTCTAATGTTAGCCAAATCTAGTGCTACACTCCCCCAAGATTTTGATGTGAATAAATTGACACAAAAGAAAAGTGATCCTCCTAATAACGAACAATATGAGGACATCTTTGGGCTCAAATGAATAACACGTCAATTCCTCATAACACCAGAACCAATGACCAGACTTACATCCCCAAAAGAGATGAAGTAGAAATTTTAAATAACATTCAACCCAGCGAAGATACAAGAAGAACTAGGGATGAACCAAGAAGAGATTGAGATCCTCCTAGAATGCAAAATCAGAGTTATACAGGAACATATCATGTTGATAATCCTATCATGACTCTCACACAACAACTACAAACAATGAAAACACAAATTCAAGATATGCAAAGAGGAAATGTTAGATGATATTCACTTCAAGAAATCTGTCCTTATCCACTCGACAGAAACCTAAACATGATACTATTTCCTATAGGTTTTGAAACTCCTAGATATTTAAAATATGATGGAAGCACTGACCCTCAGGATCATATAAGATAATTTTGCATGATGAGTATGGAGTTTGCACACGAGGATACCTACTTAATGAGACTATTTCCAAAAAGCTTAACTGGACTAGCTATGGAATGGTTCTCCAAACTTCCACCTGGAATCAGATCATTTTAAGAGTTGGTGGATAAGTTTGTCTCACAATACTCTTACAACATAAAACATGAAGTAACCATGCTAGACCTGTGTAATGCAAAACAAAAGAGTGGAGAACCCTTCATGACATTCTTACAATGATGGAGATGCTTAGCTTCGAGGTATCCTCGTACCGTGCCAGAATATGAAAAAATGGACATATTCATTGACAACTTAAATGATCAAATGAGTTATTACCTAAAAATGCAAGGAAATCAACACTTTGGAAAAATGGTTGATAATGGACTCAGAATGGAAGAAGCCATGATAAAGAGGGTTGAGTTGAAAATATACAAAGAAGGAGTTCATCCTCCTAGCACCAACAATAATAACAATCATAATGACCAATCAGAATTTTGGAATAGAAATCGAAATGTAGTTAATGATGGAATAGTAGATAACAACAATGTAAAACCAAAACAACCGGTTTTCAATCTATCTACTCACTTAGTAGCAGCACAAAAAACAACAATCACCAAAGAGAAACTATCAAAACTTTTTTTCGAAGACAATTTATAGACATTGGTGAACCCCTGGGGTCAGCATTAAAAATGGTTATCGCAAACAAACTGATTTCTTTACGAGAAGAAAGGAACTATGAACCTCAAATAAAACCACCATGGTGGAATGATCATCAGTATTGCGATTTCCATTGAAACAAAGGAAATCTCACAGATAATTGTCAGAAGTTGAAACATGTCATACAAGACTTGATTGATAATGGAGTAATAACTGTGGATGGATATACAACAAATTAATCTCATACCACCTTTAAGACTCCACTTCCAAACTATGAGAAAGGTGAGTCATCAACAACAAACAATGGTAAGGGTAAAGTGAAGGTAAACTATGCTCATACATATGACAATGTGGTGAATGTGATTGTAGTTAAAGAAAAACAAAATCAAGAACATGCTCATGATATAACAAGAACCAAAGCCAAATTTGTTTTGTCGGGTCATACAACAAATGCATCATCCACTATAAAAAAACACTACAATCTAGTGGAGCAACTACAAAAAACACCTTCACAAATCTCCATCCTGGAACTTTTAAAACTTTCATCGGCACACAAGGAAATTCTTGAATGAGCATTAGTAGATACAATTGTATCCAAGGATCTTGATATCGACCAATTCCACACCATAGTGGGACACCTTACAACTCGACATTTCTTTTCATTCACGGAAGAAGATGACATGTCCCTACAACATCCACACAATGCTCCCTTGCATATTGAAGTCCTTGTCCATAAAACATGAGTTAAGCATGTTCTAATAGATGGGGGAGCTAGTCTAAATATTTGTTCATTAAGTCTTGTTCATGCCTTAGGATATTCAGAAGATGTAGTTGATGTTTGGAAAAGGATCACTATAAAAGCCTATGATGAAGAAGAATGTTCCTCCAAGGGAATTGTGATACTACCTATCAGAGTGGGACCTCTACAAAAAGACATAGTATCCCAAGTTCTAGACTTGGACTTATCATATAATGTACTCCTCAGGATACCATGGATACATGACTTACAAGCTATACCATCCACATATCACCAATGTGTCAAATTTCCCTACGAGGGGCAAGAAATCACAATCTCTGCACATGCAAATCCATTCCAATACTGCAGCAATTTAAAAATGGGTCAAGAAGTAATTGTTCCACATAATAGGGAGGCAACAACATCAAACACCCAATCCAAGGAACAATCATTTGCATCTATTCTATCAAGCATGGAAAAAAAAATGCAGTTAAAAAATTGAGGGAACAGAGAATACTCAATATCACAATTACCACTTTCTCCTAAATCCTTTGGGAAACCATCAAACTCTAAACAACAACCAATTGTGAAACATCTTCCGATATTTGACGGAGCATTCATTAGTGCTAGAACCTTATCAGAGGAGACATAAGACAAAGATGTGCTATAGTGGCTATACAAAGATGAAGAAGTTCAACAAAAGGTCAACAATGTTAGAATACCTATAGAAAAATATGGAAAAGGATTCAACATCCTTCGAAGGATGGGATACACTAGAACAGGCCTAATAGGAAAATGAAAAGAAGGTATCTCAAAACCTATTCAGCCTCATATTCGACAGACTACAGACAAAATAGGTCTAAGATATGTCACTCTACAAGAAGACACATCTTTTAGTCAACAACAAGAGGAATATACAAACAGACAAGAACAACTGGCAATTGAAAGAGAAGAAGAATTAGCTAAGCAAAAGGCATAAGAAAACATGAAGTGGCAAAAGAATCAATCCTTAAATCACCAAGAGAAACAAATTGTAGATATCTCTCAAGCAGCATCAAATCCCAATCAAAACAAACATGAACCTAGTATTGATCAAGGAGGACTCATAGTAAGATTGACAAAACTCAATCTCAATCCTGAAGATTTGAATATGAAAGAAGGAAAGATGTATCTAGAAAAGAAAAAGAAATACTATATAACCAAATCTGTATATTACAAGCTGCAAGTGATATAGATTCTAATGAATGGGAGTGGAATTCCTATCACTCTAAAGAACCAGCTGAATAAAATTGCTTTGAAGAAGATTTAAGAGTCGATATAGTTCACACGTATGTAGGAAAAACATCAAGAACTAGTTCACCTGAATTAGAATCACATTCGGCTAACTTGGACTTAACCAAGGACGATCAAGAACTTCTTATGTGAGGTCATTCTAATGAGAGTACCATTCTAGACATCGACATACATACTGAAAACTATGATACATCAATCATGGCCCTAAATACCCTAGAAACATCCCAACTTGAAGATCCCTTACCTCTAATCCACCTTGAACTCATTGATTGGGAAAATGAAGGACAAGCTGCCATTAATACCTTTCCAAATGACCATGCTATATATGTATATCTTAATGCAATTGAATCTGTAACAACTTCCACCAGGAATGTTAGGAACGCATCTTCCAGTCAAGTGGGTGCCAAATCTTCTAGTTGCAAAAATGAAAAATAAAGAAAATAATATCAGGTCTAATGCTGAAAAACACTTATCGGCAACATTAGATCAATAAAAAGTAAAAACAAAGGACATATCTAATAGTGAAAACCTCCTTGAGGCGCCAGAAGATAGGAGATTTGACACTTTACTTGAGCACTATCAGGAAAGGTCATCTATTTTGATTGAACCAACAGAGGCAGTTAACATTGGCACAACAGAGCAACCAAATATTCTTCATCCAATGACTTCTTTGTCTGAGAAAGAAATGCAACAATATGTGGAATTCTTCAAATGATGACAAATCAATTTTGCTTGGTCCTATGCAGACATGCTAGGGTTGAATCCAGAGCTTATTATGCATCACTTAAATATTAATCTGGGAGCCAAACCAATTAAACAAAATTTACATAAGATGAATCCTCATATTTCTCTTCTAGTCAAAGTAAAACTAAAGAAATTATTGGATGTTGGACTCATCAGACCGGTAGCTTATCCTCAATGGGTATCCAACATTGTTCATGTTTCAAAACCAGATAAAAGCATCAGAATATGCACAGACTTCAGAGATCTTAATAACTCATGTCCAAAGGATGACTTTCCTTTTCCTAACATTGACATCATTGTAGATTTAATTTCTTGACACTCCATGTTTTCTTTAATGGATGGTTTCTTTGGATACAATCAGATCAAAATAGAACCTGAAGATCAAGAAAAGACAACTTTCACATATCCATGGGGTACTTTCTACTGGAACGTCATGCCTTTTGGACTAAAGAATGCCGGTGCTACATATCAAAGAGCTATGACAACTATATTTCATGACATGATGCATACATTCATGGAAGACTATGTCGATGACATATTGGCTAAATCATACAACAGAGAAGAACATATAGAGATATTGGAAAATATGTTTGACAGGTTAGAACAATACAAGCTACGGCTAAACCCTAAGAAATGTGCTTTTGGTATAACTTCAAGAAAGTTATTGGGATACATTATTTCAGCAAGAAGAATCAAAGTGGATCTAGCTAAGGTGAAAGCAATCATGGAAATGGCATCTCCCAAGAATATCAATCAACTAAGATCACTACAAGGAAGACTCCAGTCAATCAGAAGATTTGTGGCTCAACTAGCAGATAAATGTCAACCTTTAACTCATCTATTGCACAAACATGTTAATTTCAAATGGGACCATCAATGTGAAGAAGCATTCAACAAGATCAAGGAATATCTCATGCAACCACCTGTTCTAATGTCACCAATTCTAGGAAAGCCATTATTACTCTATGTATCAACTACCGAAACATCATTAGGAGTTTTGCTCGCACAACAGGACAATGAAGGAAAAGAATAAGCCATCTACTACATCAACAAAACACTAGTAGGATACAAGATCAACTATTCATCAATAGAAAAAGCATGCTTGGCTATAGTTTTTGCTTCTCAAAAATTATGACACTTTCTACAATCTCACTCTATCAAGTTAATAGTTAAAAGTGATCCTTTGAAGTATTTGCTCAGCAAGGCCACATTGACAGGATGACTACCAAAATGGATCATGATTCTAAGTGAGTTTGATATTGAATATGTTGACAGAAAAGCTATCAAAAGACAATTCATTGAAGACCAACTAGAATAGACACCACTTCAAGATGATCATCCTTTACACATTCAGTTTCTCGATGCTGATATCCTAACAGTCATCACAAAAACATGGCAACTATTCTTTGATGGTTCATATACACAACATGGATTAGGAGTAGGCATTCTATTCATCATGCCACAAGGTCATACAATCCCAAAAGCATACAAATTAAGCTTTCCATGCACCAATAATACAGCAAAATATGAAGCTTTGGTAACAGGTATCAAAATGGCTATAGAATGGAACATTACACAACTTCAAGTTTTTGGAGACTCTCAACTCATCATCAATCAAATAACGATGACTATCAAACAAAAGATGAAAAATTAATGCCTTACAAAAAGATGGTGGATGATTTCAAGAAATACTTTGTAGAAATCACTTTCTAGTAGATTCCAAGAAATGACAACAAAGCAGTAGATGCCATGGCTACACTTTCTTCCCTCCTTCAGACACAGGAAAATCAACAGCATTAGGAATTCCTCATGGAAGAGTTGTTGTACCCTGCTCATAATTGTCCTGATTCCCAAACCATTTGTCACCTTGTCGGACATGATTCCTCCCACTATGGCCAAATTCACACCTACCTAAAAGATGACACCCTACCTCCCGACCTATCAAAGAACCAAAAGAGAAACTTTATTTACCAATCCTCCCATTTTACTCTTGTTGCAAATAATCTATATAAACGAGGTCTAGACTGTACTCTCTTAAGATGTCTCGAACAAGAAGAATTTGCAAAATCCTTACATGAAGTCCATAATGGTATTTATGGTACTCATTCAAGTGGTCTTACCCTTTTGAAAAAACTCATACATTTGGGCTATTATTGGCCTACTATGGAACAAGGTTCTTTTCAAATAGCTAGAACATGCAAACAATGTAAGATCCATGGGAATTTGATTCATGCACCAGCACAAGAACTTCATGCTCTAGCAACATCTTGGCCTTTTTGTCAATGGGGTCTTGATCTAGTAGGAAAGATAAATCCTTCTTCATCTAATGGACACAAATTCATCCTTGTAGCTACAGAATATTTTACAAAATGGATTGAGGTTGTACCTCTCACAAATATCACAAGAAAAAAAATTGTTGCATTTATCTTGAACTACATCATTTGTCCCTATGGAATACCAATGACCATTATCACTGATAATGGGTGACCATTCAAAAATCAAGATGTACAAGAGCTATGTGAGAAGTTCAAAATCCAACATAGATTCTCCACACCCTATTATCCCTAGGGGAATGGGTAGGAAGAAGCATCTAACAAAACTATTCTGAAAAATCCTCAAAAAGATAGTGAACAATGCTGGCAAAGATTAGCATATTCAACTGAACCTACACTATGGGCCTACCATACCAATATCCGCACACTGACAGGTGCCACACCTTTCTCTCTTGTATATGGATCAGAAGCCATATTGCCAATCGAAGTAGAGATACCTTCTCTATGTGTATCACTAAAAGGACTCATCCCAGATGAAGAACAAAGAGTATCTAGACTACAAGAGTTAGAGCTAATCCATGAATGAAGACAAAATGCCTTTGATCATCTAAAGGTATATCAACAAAAAATGTGTCGAAGCTATAATCATAAGGTCAAACCAAGACTATTCCAAGTTGGAGAACAAGTGCTAAAGGAAAATCCACATAACTAGGCAGAGTGACAAAAGAAAGGAAAATTTGAACCAAACTGGTTAGGTCCATTTGTGGTCATAGCAGTATTTGTGTCAGGAGCATATCAACTATCAACACAAGATAGAGATCAGCTCGAGGATCCTATCAACAGCATCCACTTGAAAAAGTTTTATGCCTGAAAAAGCAAAAAAATCAAAAATAGTTATATATATATATATATATATATATATATATATCAAAAAAAGTGCAATAAAAACAGACGGTGAAAACCTGGCAAACAGGCACTATCTGTCCGCTAGCTCTTTCATCTATTAGTTCAAGCATTTTTCTTCTTGTATTCATTCATTTTCCATTAGCGCTGACCATCATCAAGCCTTCGTACATACGCAAGCATCCCAGGTGGCTTCTTTCCATGGTTTGGATCATTGGATATATCATAACGACTTTGCTTCTAGGCTTGGGGAAAATTCCTACACCTAGCTGGCAGCAAACTCTGGATAATTCTGAGCTAAATCAAACAAGTAGAACAATAGTTAGACAACTCTTATCAAGCAAAAACTGAGACACATCCAACATTGAACATGAGATCAAACTATCAACTATCAATCTAAGAACATCACACTCTTTTTAGTGGATAATATCTTTTTGGATAATGATTTTTAACATGATTGTTCAACTTTTCTATATTACTTTTCGCCATCATGATTTCTGAGTGACTCTAGGATGTCTTTGACTAGAGGCACAAGGAAGGAACATGATATTTTTCTTGTCTGCTATCTGAAAAATTAATTATTAATATGTGCAAATTTGTCTTGGGACATGATCAACAGAGTATCATTGGAGACATTTCCTATTTGCATATTGAAATGATTAATACTGCCTATTTTATGCAAGCAACACTCAGGTCATCTCGGTTCAATTATACATCAATGCTTGTGCCAACTTGCTATATCAAAATCCAGGAAAATAGTGCTCAGGTGATCATGGTTTAATTATACCATCAATGTTTGCACTCACTTCCCACATTTCAAAAGCTCAATGATGACAAAAAAACAAAATAATCCAGTGACTAGTCCGGTCATAGCTTCGCATTCCATAGCATTTTCATTTACATTTTATTCTCACATGGGATCCCACATGCTCCTTTTATCCAAGGTTAAATCTATCACAGGAATCATCAAAGTATCATCACAAGTATATATGCAATCAGGCAAATGACTCATATCTCTTCAGATATTATCAACCCAACAAAAATCTTATGCTATCTCTCTCAACAAAGATCAACATCAGCATATCCAAAAATTTATGCAACTTGATATCAACAAACTGTCAGTTCTTTATCTAATCAACCTTATCAAATCAAATCAATTAATCAAACCAAATCGATTCTATCATGTCTTATACAGGATGAATCCTTCCTGAAACCAAATGATCTGATTCTGATTCAAGTCTTATACAGGATGTATCCTTCCTAAAACTAGATGCTCTGATCATGTCCTATACAAGATGAATCCTTCCTGAAACCAAATGTTGTGATCATTCATGTCTTGTATAGGATGAATCCTTCTTGAAACCAGACTGAATCTAATCAATCAAGATTTTTCAATCTTATCGATCTAAGCAATCAAGCTAATCGAAGAACTTGCATTTTCATCAAACAGTTGCAGAAATCAAATCAAACCTATCAGGACATCAATTTCGCAAAAACTCCAAAGATCAATTATCTCAATTGATCTCCTAAGGGGGCATCATCATACTGGGATTTAGCAATCAAGAGCTAGGGTATCCTATCAAACCAATACCATCATCAAAATGAGATTATTCCTTGAATCAACACGTCATCACACCTCACTTCAAAGACGGGCAAAATGTATACACCTAAAAATGGTTTGAAGATAATGAATTAAATAAGCAATTATTTAATTGAATTCATCAACAATTTGATTAAAATCCTCCATTTTCATCTACTTATTAATAAATCTAAGGATTTATTAAATGGGTTCATTTCAATAATCCTCTTTGATTAATTAATTCAAATTAATTAATTCTACCCATCAAAATCATTATGCCAATCCTCTAATTAATTAAAAAAAATCAAATCAATGAGTTGTTGAGATTAATTGGCCCTTTTCCTATTAAATGAATTTCTAAATTCAAAATTTCCTAACTTTAACCACCTAACCTAACCATCCCTAAACCTAACCCATTCTACCTACCCCCATGTCCCCTTTCATCTAACATCTTCTAGAACCTTTGTGACACTTGTCACTAAGTGTTCCCTTGCATCCAACCTCTTCTAGAAGCCTCTTGACACTTGTCACCATAGAGATGATAGATGTTCCCTTTAATCCAATCCCCTTTGCCAATCTCCTCCAATTTAACCTTTGATATCTTCAAATCAATCTTGACCGTTGAATCCTGCCACCTCACCCCTAGCCTTGGGAATTCCTATAAATAGACCCCATTTTGGTGCATAAAGGGTCCCAATTCATATCATTTTTCATCATCTCATTTGCATTGTTATTATAGGCATCTAGCTTCTAGTTTATCATTCTTTAGCAATGTTATCATGCCCAATTGTAGCTTAAATCTTAGCTTATTTTCTAGATTGATCATGAATTCATATAGCTTAATCATGCTATAATTGCTAGATCATGCATCTTCATCATTCAAATCCTCCATCTAAGTGTAGTCAAGTCACTAGAATAGCACGCCTTGCTTACGAACCTTATCTTCAATATACTCCAAAACTCTATCACAAAAACCAACTCTCTTTGATACTTCCTAGAGTATTCTCTCAATCTCTCTATTCTACTCTATTTTTATCCTCTATTCTAATTCTTTCCTCTTGAGTCCACCGTCCTTCCTTTGATGCAAAAGGAATTGTATTCTTCCTCCTTACTCCCACCTCTATTTATACTAAAATTACCCATGACTTCTCCTAAGTCTAAGGCTTCGTTATGGTGTTTGATGAGGAGTCTTTAATGGATTACTTTGAGTTTCATCTTCACTTAATCTCAACTCTTTGATTATTCTAACTGTTTATCCATCCTTTACCCTACACATCTAACATGTTACTGTAGTTCATAGAGCATGGATCGACTATGCAACTCTCCCTATCGATGGTTTTCCTATCTTCATGGCACATGTGCCCTCTCATTCATTTATTTTGTTGTTATCAACCAAAGGTTGTGGACTATGTAACAATTTATGTCTTCCTTTGCAAAGCGAGGTAGTTGTCATGGTGAGTACAAAGCTTACACTGCCAGGACTACTCGTGAACTCCTCATTATTAACCTATCCTTAACTTGCAATACATGCATTAAACCTTGGAAGAAATGGTCAAAGACCACTGTGAAGTTGGTTATCCAAGAGAGAGGAGCGGTCGACATCTGTTCACCATGGAGCAGGTTCCATCGCGAAGGAGGAGTGGCGGTTTAGTGTATTGAACAGCAAGAGGAGTGGTTGATGGTAATACCGACCACTCCTTTTAAATAACGGGGTGGTCGATATTACCATCAGCCACCCTCTTATTTGCTTTATTAAACCTCCTTATAACCCCGCACACTATTTCTAATTTATTTGATTTTAATTTTTTTTAATTTTAATTTCATTATTATATGTTTAATATTTAATTAATGACTTCCATTTCTATAAATATTTAAACCTTAATCCTCCATTATATATGCAAAATATATATTTTGATTTCCAATAATTAGAATTAATGACTTTTCATAAATATTTCAACAATTAAACTTATTAATGATTTCTTAATAACCTATATATATTCAAATGATCAAGTCGTAATTATCGAACCGACATGCATAAGAAGCTCATATATTTGTAAACAACGTTAAGTCACTAGATCACTTAACCCTTCGTTTACTTCCCAAATATAAAAGTACTTTTTACTCTTATAGACGAAATAAATGTAACAATTACCAATAACATGCAATAATTGAAAACACAAAACACACAAACTGAGCAAGCATCAAGCGACTTCTCATAAAGGTCAAACAACCAAATATGAAGACCGAACAAATTGACAGAATGACTAATTCACGACACTCACTCGAGTGTAACTAAATAAAAATAGGATCAACTACTATCTCCTCCACTTCCATCAGAAAATATAAGGCATGCTCAGACCCGTGTAGCCAAGTGGAGACGTTACCCTGTACCTACTCGATACTTGTACCTGCATTATCTTGCATCACCGAACCACACATGCATATATATCATATAGAAAATACAACATACACACCGATGAAGGAGAATCCCGATGTTCCCTATCTCACCGAAATGAGTGAAGGAAAATTGTCCCCTTGCATCCAATACACTCGCAGATACACAACATACATTGCATAAATAAAGTAAAGTGTCAGTACATTGCAATAAACCATACAATGCCATAAATCACAAGTACATAAATAGTGTAAATAAATCATGCATCTCATATTCAGATTAAGCATGAAATAATGTCATATAAATCTGAATAACAATTCAGGGTAATGTATCCACTGAGAAAGACGAATAGTAAAATATGAGTTCAAACGAGTAGGGGTTCAATCTTGATAGTTGAATCCTGCCACCTCACCCCTAGCCTTGGGAATTCCTATAAATAGACCCCATTTTGGAGCATAAAGGGTCCCAATTCATATCATTTTTTATCATCTCATTTGCATTGTTGTTATAGGCATCTAGCTTCTAGTTTATCATTCTTTAGCAATGTTATCATGCTCAATTTTAGCTTAAATCTTAGCTTATTTTCTAGATCAATCATGAATTCATATAGCTTAATCATGCTATAATTGCTAGATCATGCATCTTCATCATTCAAATCCTCCATCTAAGTGTAGTCAAGTCACAGGAATTTGCCTAATCAGATTTGAGAGAAAAATTCATACTCACATTTACTAGGAGGCAATAAGTCGATTAGCTATGGTTTTACATTTCATTGATTAAATATTCTAACCGTGCTTGTAATGATTTATTGAGTGTTTTGTGTTGCAGATACAGGTATAATAGGTACACCACACAGATACATGACAATATACATACATACATACATACATACATACATACATATATATATATATACACTTTTGGTTGATCTCTGAGATTTTGGAAGAATTTGAGTTTAGATGTATATAGATTCAAAAGTTTCTTTTCATTTATGTTTCTATTATGGGATAAAGCGAATATTAATAATTGTGTTATAAATTCAGTTTTATTTGGGACAATATGAGTGTATAGATAAATGTATAGTCTAAATTTTTGAGCTCTAAATTCATTCGTATTACTACCAGGTTTTAGTTTTGAATTATGGAATCGGTAGAAGTGTACTTAGTTATTATAGAGCTTAGTCATACTAAAGTTAGTTTAATTTGTAAGTGTGAATCAAATGAATTTTAATATTTGGATTTTGAAATTTTGGGAACAAAAAGCTAATTTGGATTAATGTAGTTGAAGGTGATATTTTTGTACTCCTTAGTTTCATAATATAATTGCTCTTATTATGAGACCATGGTATAATTGGTATTGTCCATCATAATTGAGTACTTGTTGTTGTTTCTTTAATTGTATTTAGCCTCCAGAGGCTTGGTCATTGTAGAGGTTCTTTTGTACAAGTTTTCTCTTCATCCTTGAATGTTAAGTGATTGGTGTCTTGCTAGAACTCCTTGTTAGTTGAGTCTCCTTTGATGGCCATTGATGTATTGTTTTCTCTTGATATTTTATTTCAATGGAAGTTTTGTGTGCTAGATGACCATTCCTATCCTGTTGATGTTATTTCTCCTTTTGAGGATCCTTTCCAGCATGTAAACTAAATCATGCTATGGTGGGAATCCTATCTCCTTGGTCTTGAGATATCATGACCTTGAGTTTATTTTGAGTCCTAGGTGAAAGTAGGGGGAATGGATTCTATTGGGGGTCGGGAGACAAAGTGGTCACCAGGGTAACCCAATGGAATTTTTGTAAACAAGTGATAACCTAATTAATGAACCTAGGTAGGTAGTTAGATCACATTAATCAAGATAATTTTCTGATGCCTCCTTACCCACAAATGCCCTTACAAGTTTGAGGGTAAGTAGAGGGTTAGTGCAGGATCAAGGGGGGCCAAAAAGTGCCGATGTGAAAAAAATAGCCTTCCTCACTCACCTAAAAACACGAAAATCCGTGTTAACTTTTTGCTTGGCCTGGGTGTCAGTACACCTTGGCCTGGTAATTACCTATGCAAATCCGATATCCAATATATCCGATTTTTATTTGTAATTTTAATTTAAAAACTATATTATATGTTACATATCATATAATACATATTATATAATATATTATTATATTTTATTATAATATATTATATAATATGTGTTATATAATACAATTTATATTATATATAATATAATATAATATAATATAATATTATATATAATATAATATAATATAATATAATATAATATTATATATAATATAATATAATATAATATAATATTATATATTATAATATAATATAATATAATATAATATAATATAATATAATATAATATAATATTATATTATATTATAATATATATTATAATATATATAATATAATACAATACGTATTATATAATATAATATATTATATAATATAATATATATTATATTATATATGTTATTTAAAAGTAATTTAAGTATAAAAATCGGATATCCGATTTTCTGAGACTTTTATATTTCGATAGTGATAGCCCGTGAGTCATTTTTAACTCACGGGCCACACGATTTCATCAAAATCCAATATCTGGTGTTTTTGCAAAAATTTGCTAAAAACTAGATTGAGAGGTAAGAATTTTATCATTTTCAATCATTTTCATTCAATTTTTGTATTTTTTGTTAATGTTTATTTGATTTTTCATTGAAAATATGGTTTTTTCGTATGAAAACTAGGTTTTTTTAAATCAAATACCTAATTATTTAAATTTGTTAACTAAATTTAATTGTTTACATTCAATTAGGTTAAAAATGGGGGATAACAATGAAAACCCTGACGAAGCACAACTACAACAACCAAACCTTCATTTGGCAAACCCCCCCTCAATTCAAGATTTGATTGTGCAAAATTTGAATGAATTGAGGGGGATTGCAGAAGTATATCATAGGATCCCTCGTCTAAACCCAATGTTTGATCCTCTCATGTCAATCATAAAAAGTATGGAAACCATGACTGAGGAGCACAATGCCGCCCTTTTGTGGCGAGATTATATGAGGGAAAAATATGCTAATGGCTTGTCTTATAAGGATATCAAGGATCTCAAGATATCCAAAGCCGAAATCGCCTCATTGTTTGTCAATCCTCGTACTGTTCATCTCGTAGATCCCAAAAAAACAAAACTTTCTATTAAATGGTGCACAAATGATGGGATTGTGAAAACTTTTGGGATCATTGGTGGATGGTTTTCAACAAACCACCCAAGAACAATCTTGATATCCCCTTCTATTTCATAAAAAATTGTATACTGAGTTTGTTTTAAACAAACATGTGAACTACTCTGACATCCAACCTTTCTAGGGTGTAGGTTTAGGTATGCCCCAAAATAGGCCTGGGACAGTCAGAGTAGTTCAAGGCCCATATGTCCCCCCTCCTCCTGTTGATCCCCCACCTGCAGTGCAACATCCTGATATCATTTGTGAGGCGGCTTCACGAACCATATCGGCTATTCACTCTTTGATTAGCCTTTTGGTTTCTCAGGTTGTGTCAGTAGCTTGGCCTACTCTTGATGGTAGTGGTGCATCCGGTGCCGTTGACATGTCATCCTTGGCTCCACACATATGCATGCCTCATAGTTGTGTCATGTGTGGGCATGTATGCTTGGGTCCAGTTGGAGAGCCCGTTGATCTTCCTGTGGATAGTGTAGATTATGAGGTGCATGAGATGCATGATGTAGCAGATGTTATTACACAGACTGGAGGATACCCTGGGGAGTCCTCACATGCTAGAGGCGAGGAGGCACCATCATCATACATTGATGATGTAGTGGTAAGATTTGTATTTTCATAGTTCATATTATATTTTAATTAAATATTTATAAATTAGATAATATTAAGTACTAATTTTTATTTACATGGCCTATTTAATAGTTGATGACCGAGGATGAGTTGAGACAGATTCAAGAGGGTACCTTGTCAGCCATTTCATTTGGCCTTGATAGCTTGATGGTACATATATTATTGCACCTAGTCGTTTGAATTTTATTGTACATACATGCTCATCATTTATATTGGTATTAATTAGATTATGTAGTAACTTACATGTATATCTTATTTTACTCTTGTAGGGCACAAGCAGCGCGAGTGCAGGGCAGTGTGATTTAGGATCTGGTAGTGCAGTTGGAGACAAGGGAAAGGTAATTGAATGCAAATATGATTGACTGAATAGTTTAAATAACTTATGATGATTATACATGTCTAGACATAGATTGATAGTTCCATATACTTGTGTATATATACAGAGAATTCTTGGCTTCACATCCTTGATGACTACACCCAATATACCTGAAGAAGAAGAAGAGATGCCTCAAGTAGATGTGTGTTTATTTTATTTTGTGGTTAGTAGATATAATTTGTTATTATCAGTGACAATTATATGCTAACTTGTATCAATGTCATGTTTCTGAACATATGTAGGTGGTGTATCAAAATATTCAAAACATAACTCCTCTACCGAAGGCATACATCAAGAGTCCTGCAAAGCTGAAGAGAAAACGTGGAGATGAGGTAAACATGAATAGTTCAATTATAGTTCATTTTTATGTTAACTTTTTGAATGTGAATTATATAATATAACTAATATTAATCATGGTTTGTTTTTCTTGTGCAGGATCCTTTAGAGCCAAGCAGTGAGACGAAGAGGATTGATTTTGATGATCTATCAGCAGCTTAGGATGTTATAGATAGTTTTGGGATGCTTACATGTCTAGTTTGCATGTATATTTTGTATATGGACATACATTCACGTATTTAGACATACATTTTGTTTCAATCAATGTTTATGCCATATTTGTGTATGGACATACATTTGTAATCATTTGACATTTTTATATATACAGAAGTTGATATTCGATCATATAAATTGTTGCTCATCTGTGCGTGGTGTTATCATGGAAATCTTTAATCTTCATTGCAATAATTAACAATGGTTAATAATGGCTATTTAATGAACAGTAGAATTCATTTCATCGTAAGTGTTGTTTTTATAATGAACAATACAATACAATTCATTTAATGAACAATACAATTCATTTAATCAACAATACAATACAATTCATTCAATGAACAATACAATTCATTTAATGAAAAATACTTGATACAATTCATTATTACCCTATGCATGGTCCTATTTTTCCCCCCACCTCTATCGAATGCTTGGGGTTTTATTAGGGCAGCAATTTTTCTGTTGGCAAAAAAATTGTTAGTCTCACTCAATCGAATGTTGTCACGTGACTGATTTCTCGTTCTGCTTGTCATGATGATGAAGTGTCAGCTCTGACATGTCCAGTTAGGCATTATTACCCTATCAATGCTCCTATTTCACCCCCCCACTTGATCCAACACTCGAGGTCATACCCTACTGGCATCGTCCCTTGAGTGCCCTAAGTGCTCAAAATTGTCAAACGTTGACGGGCCCTAACTCAAAACCAGTGGCACCTGCGAATGATCTATTTGAACCTACGGGGCCACAAGAGGGGTCCCTAAAAAATCCTATCTTGGTTTTTCAAGTTGCCCTACGGTTTTATTAAGGCAGCAATTTTTCTGTTGGTGAAAAAATCGTCAGTCTCACTCAATCGAATGTTGTCGCGTGGCCGATTTCTTGTTCTTCTCATTGTGATGATGAACCATCGGCTCTAAAATTTCAAGTTAGGCATTATTACAGTACACATGCTCCTATTTTTCCCCTCCACTCAATCTAACACTCAGGGTCATACCCTACCGGTGTTGTCCCTTGAGCGCCCTAAGTGCTCAAAATTGTCAAACATTGACGGGCCCTAACTCGGAATCCATGGCACCTGTGAATGATCTGTTTGAACCTACGGGGCCATGAGAGGGGTCCCTACAAAATCCTATCTCATTTTTTCAAGTTTCCCTACGGTTTATGAGGGCAGCAATTTTTTTGTTGGCAAAAAAATCATTAGTCTCACTCAATCGAATGTTGTCGCATGGCCGATTTCTTGTTCTGCTTGTCGCGATGATGAACCATTGGTTCTAACATGTCTAGTTAGGCATTATTACCCTATGCATGCTCCTATTTTTCCCCCCCACTTGATCCAATGCTCGAGGTCATACCCTACTAGCGTCGTCCCGGGTCGTCCCTTGAGTGCCCTAAGTGCTCAAAATTGTCAAACTTTGATGGGCCCTAACTTGGAATCCATGGCACCTGTGAATGATATATTTGAACCTTCAGGGCTATGAGAGGGGTTCCTACAAAATCCTATCTTTGTTTTTCAAGTTTCCCTACGGTTTTATTAGGGCAGCAATTTTTCTGTTGGCGAAAAAATCATCAATCTCACTCAATCGAATGTTGTCGCGTGGCCGATTTCTTGTTCTGCTCATCACGATGACAAACCATCAGATCTAACATGTCCAGTTAGGAATTATTACCCTACGCATGCTCCTATTTTTTCCCCCCACTTGATCTGACGCTCGGGGTCATACCCTACCTGCGTCGTCCCTTGAGCGCCTTAAGTGCTCAAAATTGTCAAACTTTGACGGGCCCTAACTTAGAATCTGTGACACCTACAAACAATCTGTTTGAACCTATGAGGCCACAAGAGGGGTCCCTACAAAATCCTATCTCGGTTTTTCAAGTTTCCCTATGGTTTTATTAGGGCAGCAATTTTTCTGTTGGCAAAAAAATCATCAGTCTCAATCAAATATTGTCGCTTGGCTAATTTCTCGTTCTGCTCATCGCGATGATGAATCGTCGGCTCTGACATATCTAGCTAGGAATTATTACCCCACGTATGCTCCTATTTTCCCCCCCCGCACTTGATCCAACTCTCGGGGTCATACCGTATCGACGTCATCCCTTGAGCGCCCTAAGTGGTCAAAATTGTCAAACTTTGACAGGCCCTAGCTCAGAATCCGTAGCACCTGCGAATGATTTGTTTGAACCTATGGGGCCACAAGAGGGGTCCCTAAAAAAGACTATCTCAATTTTTCAATTTGCCCTATGGTTTTATTAGGGCAGGAATTTTTCCGTTGGTGAAAAAATCGTCAGTCTCACTCAATCGAATGTTGTCACATGGCCAATTTCTCATTCTGCTCATCATGATGATGAACCGTCAGCTCCAACATCTCCAGTTAGGCATTTTTACCCTCCACATGCTCTTATTTTGCCTCCCCACTCGATCCGATGCTCAGGGTCATACCCTATCGGCGTCATCCCTTGAGCGCCCTAAGTGCTCAAAATTGTCAAACTTTGACAAGCACTAACTCAGAATCCATGGCACCTACAAATGATCTGTTTGAACCTACGGGGCCATGAGAGGGGTCCCTACGAAATCTTATCTCAGTTTTTCAAGTTTCCCTATGATTTTATTAGGGCAGCAATTTTTCTATTGGCAAAAAAATTGTCAGTCTCACTCAATCGAATGTTGTCGTGTGGCCGATTTCTCGTTCTTCTCATTGGGATGATGAACCATCAGCTCTGACATGTCTAGTTAGGCATTATTACCCTACACATGCTCCTATTTTTACCCCCCACTTGATCCAATGCTCGGGGTCATACCCTACCAATGTCGTCCCTTGAGCGCCCAAAGTGCTCAAAATTGTCAAACTTTGATGGGCCCTAACTCGAAATCTATGGCACCTGTGAGTGATCTGTTTGAACCTATGGGGCCACGAGAGAGGTCCCTACAAAATCCTATCTTGATTTTTCAAGTTGCCCTACGGTTTTATTAGGGCAGCAATTTTTTTGTTGGCAAAAAATTGTCAGTCTCACTCAATCGAATGTTGTCGTGTGGCCAATTTATCGTTCAGCTCATAGCGATGATGAAGTATTGGCTCCAACATGTCCAATTAGGCATTATTACCCTACACATGTTCCTATTCTCCCCCCCCCCCATTCGATCCAACACTCGGGGTCATACCTTAGTAGCGTTGTCCCTTGAGCGCTAAAATTATATATAAACAAGCATTACACTATAGACACATAATGATCGTCAATATTTCAATGTATTGTATACACATAATTACCATTACACATGCATGTGACATCCATGAAGGGATATGGAAACATGATTTTATTTTTCATTATCAATACAACTACACCAATGTACTCATGTACAGATACATGGACATTATCATCAATATAACTAAACCAATTTGCTCATGGACATTGTATATCATCATAACAATGTTACATCAATTCACATCCATATACAAATACAACATCCCACTTCATCTGCATCAGACATCCTCATGTCCTAAGAGAAAAGCTTATGTACAACAATGCCTGCATATAAATGAAGACCAAAATAAGTAACCTTTTTATGCGGAATGAATGTGCTACAAGAAACAAATTATAACACTTAATACAAATTAGTTTAGCAAATTATAAATACATCATTTCAAACATTTTTAAGATGCACAAGATTGTATAATTACAAAACTTACCAGTTTCTCTGCAAAGTATACAAGCATTTTTAAGACATCCTTAATATACACGTAACAAACTTGATCATTGTTCGAAATGAAATACATGATTAAAAAAATAAGGCACCATTAAAGACCTAGTCCTCAAGTGTGCCTGAAGGGTCATCTCTTTGTTTAAGAGTATCTAATATTGCTTCATGATCAG
The DNA here is from genome assembly GCF_030272615.1 of Cryptomeria japonica. Lineage (NCBI taxonomy): Eukaryota > Viridiplantae > Streptophyta > Pinopsida > Cupressales > Cupressaceae > Cryptomeria > Cryptomeria japonica. The sequence continues at coordinate 151,996,259 of NC_081408.1, read as the reverse complement.
CAGTAGTCACTTTCCATAGCTCTTTGGTCTTCGGTTTTGCTTGATGCTTCAACAACTTGACATTTGTAGCTATAATAAGGTGTGAATACATTATAATGGTTTTGTGTCTCTCATAGTCTTCAAATGTAGGTATGTCATTCTTTCTAATCATGTATGTTCACAACCAAGTTCCCACAACAACAACTGAACCTGTAGGATATGTGAACCCATCATCATCTGTCACTGGTTGTGTTAGCTTTTTTTTTCCCTATACACATCGTGGAAACCAATATTCTAATCTCTCTTCATTTCCTTGCGGTGCAACAACTACAAAAACATGTCCTAGTTGTACAAGATTTGATAGACAATCATACTCAAGTGAACTTTCCATGTCATCATTTGACAAGGATATTGTTTGAGATAAATGAGTTAGATAGTGGGGAACCCACGTATCAACCCACTCACTTGACTCATACTAATCCCAATCACACCGAACACAACTCTGACAAAAATAGGCCAATGCTCGTGTCCAAATGGTCCATGTACTTGCATCTGAGCTGAGAAATGAATGCATCTTTGAAGAATCTTTAATTGTTTGACAATCCAATCTATCTTTCATTGTTCCCTCCTCAACCAACCAAAATAATCTACTCATTTTTGAATCAAGAGTACCTCCATGTAACAATGTTGAACTACACTAATCAACAATAGAACGTGCATTAGAGAAATTTGCACCTGAAATCCTCAATTGCTCCTTAACTAGAGCTCTCTTCAAACATGCACCTGCTCCATCATGCTCTCCCTTCCCATGCCCTGCCTCAAAAAAACACCAAATATGAGGTATACGCCTCTCCACATGCATTCTATTCAACCAATAAAACATACGGGCATTCTTGAATTGACCTGTATAGTTATCTGACCATATTATATGTCGGTCAATTGCAATATCTTTCTCATGCAAGAACTCAAAAAAAATCTCGAAAGAATGTTGCACATACTCAGAGGAGTGTGATCTATCATCACTCATATAAAAATGATACTCCCTGATTATCTTCCTATCCTCTTCTGTACTATTAGGAGCATGTCTATATGTAATGTGAACAAAAATAACAATCCAGACTGAATTGTAGTACTGAGATTGTACCTCATTCTGTGGTTGCAATGTATAGTTCTCTGCAAAATCAACCACTAATACAATAGTGCCAATCAGGAAAGAGTTCTTACACATCCTAAACTATTGATTGAACCACTAAGACCTATGGGTGTGCCTTGCATACTTGTAGAAAAGATTTTCCTTAAAATCCAAAATAAAATCAGCAATACTCACTTCTCTTGAGACTAATTCACATCTAGAACCTTCACCTCCACTCTTCAAAGTATATTTCACTATCTCGTATCTTTTTTTCTCAACATAATTATTTCCAAACTCGTGTCCTTTTCCCTCATGAAAACATGAAACAAACTTTGACAACCCACCGCATTCTGAGCACTTCTCATTCAAACAATCATTTCTATAGAAATAGAAGCCATCATCTCTAGCGCATAAAAATAGATCTTTCAAGTCTCTTGATGATCTCAGAAATAGCATTGCACCACACTCCCGCAACATCTCATTAGTATGCATCATAGAATGAATATGACATAAAAGTTCATGGTACATTGAAAACTCCACATGGTACTTGCAACAACAGGTATTGCGAATCTTAAGAGGAACACAATAAAATGGTTTCAAAGATTCAAAGGCCCTTTGTGATATTTGCAAAGTTGGATGTAATTCACAAAAAAATTTGTACAACATTGTTTGGCTTGATTCCAAGAAATGTTTGGGATGCGGTGTGCGGTCTCATTTGTCGATTCTTAATTTCAAAACGTCCTTTACATTTGGTGACACTCTAGAATTAGAGTGCCAAAATTTTTGAATCTCTTCCTTCACATTGTCAGTCAACTTTCTATCAACACGTGGAAGCCTCCCACCAAATGCCCATGTATCTTGTTGAAGTGGATCGTCAAGTCTTTGTCTTCGTGCAAGTGTTCTATCCAAAGTTTTATGGTTTATGTTAAAATCAACACAAGTTTGTCTCATTTGAAAATCCTTCCTCAATTGATGGCTTACTAAGGAGGTTGTAATCACTCTTCAAGTGGCTTTCTTATCTCTTTCTTTGGTATTCTTTCCAATAGAATTGAGAGCGTCAATTAGATCTTTTGCAATAATAGAATTTCTCTCCATCTTCTTGTTCATACGAATCTTCAATTTGTTTAGCAATGGTCTCATATTTATCATCTTTAGCAATTGAACAAAGAGTTGGCATTGCTCAGTCAATGTTTTATTGCTAAAATTTTGGTTGAAAAGTTGTGTAGCCCACAACCAAATGGTTCTTGTTGACCTCTTGCCTTCAAGATTTGCAATAATGTTCTCATCGATTTCAAATAACCATTTTGGGGTTCTTGAAGGTCTTGGATCTAGAATTTGTCTCTCATCCATGAGAGTTTCTTCATTTCTAAAGTAATTAGGTGTTACATATGGTTCACTTGGTTGAGCGATTCCACCTTCAATGTTAAATTTTTCCACATTTTCACCTCCTATGTCAAAATTTTCCACATGTTGAGCATTTTCATTATCACTTTCAACATTTTCAAAATTTTCAATATTTTCACTTTCAAAATCTACATTTTCATTTTCAATAAGTTGTGGCACATTTTCAAATTCAATTTCCTCTTCAGTTGAAGTAACATTAGCAATATTTAACTTACCTTGTCTTCTCCTCCTATGACATTCTCTATCTCTTTCTCTATACACTTCAATTTGGTCATTTGAAATTTTTCTTTTGCGTTTAGACTTCCGATGACTACTACTCCCCATTTCCCTCCACACATGCTCCTTCATGATTAATAATCTAAGTTTTCACTTTAAGAATCTCCCAAAAGCACAAATTTGTCTCTAGCTGTCTGAAAACCCATGATCCTCGACAGAAAATAGAATATGTAGACTGTGGGCCATTGGAGTCTACAAAATGGCCCACAAACCCTTTTTTTCCTAGTTTTTTGTACTACAATCGGATATCCGATTTTAGTACCAAAATTTGTGGTCCCCAAAAATTTTCCCGCTACCGCCATTTATTTAGTAAACTGCCACATGGTAGAAATCTGATATCCGATTAAATTGGATATCGGATTTTACTAGTCATATTTTAGAGAGAGAGAGAGAGAGAGAGAGAGAGAGAGAGAGAGAGAGAGAGAGAGAGAGAGAGAGAGAGACATAGAGATAGAGAGATAGAGGGAGAGAGATGGGGAGGGGGAAGGGAGAGAGAGAGATAGAGAGAGATTAGGGGAGAGAGAGATAGATGGAGAGATTAGGGGAGAGGGATAGAGAGAGATAAGGGGAGAGAGAGAGAGAAGGAGAGAAGGAGAGGGAGAGGGAGAGAGAGATTAGGGGAGAGGGGGAGAGAGAGAGATTAAGACATCATAGGACATCATGAACCCTTATGACATTAAGACATCATGAACCCTTATGAGATTAGGGGAGAGAGAGAGAGATTAAGGCAACATGAACCCTTATGACCTCTTAGGACACCATATGAGCCCTAATGATACCATATTGGGTCGCTTTGCATAATATTGTGTTTTAAGGGGTCATATAAGGGGTCCTATGGTGTTCGAAGACACCACATGACCCCTATGGACACCATATGACCCCTAACGACATGATTTGGTGTCTTAAAGGGTCCTATGGTGTCGTTAGGGGTCATATGGTGTCGTTAGGGGTCATATGGTGTCCATAGGGGTCATATGATGTCCTAAGGGGTCGTAAGACACAATATGACCCCTAATAACATGATTTGGTGTCTTAAGGGGTCTTATGGTGTCGTGAGGGGTCATATGGTGTCCATAGGGGTCATATGGTGTCTTGGGACACCATAGGACCCCTTAGGACACAATATGACCCCTTAGGACATAATATGACCCAAAGTGACCCAATATGGTGTCATTATGGGTCATATGGTGTCCTAAATGGTCATAAGGGTTCATGATGTCTTAATCTCTCTCTCTCTCTCTCCCCTAATCTCATAAGGGTTCATGATGTCTTAATGTCATAAGGGTTCATGATGTCCTATGATGTCTTAATCTCTCTCTCTCCCCCTCTCCCCTAATCTCTCTCTCCCTTAATCTCTCTCTCCCTCTCCCTCTCCTTCTCTCTCTCTCTCTCCCCTAATCTCTCCCTATCCATCTCCCCTAATCTCTCCATGTATGTCTCTCTCCCCTAATCTCTCTTTATCTCTCTCTCTCCCTTCCCCCTCCCCATCTCTCTCTCTCTCTCTCTCTCTCTCTCTCTCTCTCTATCTCTCTCTCTGCTAATCTCTTTATCTCTCTCTACCTTCCCTTCCCTCCCCTCCTTCCTCTCTCTCTCTCTCTCACACACACACACACACACACACACTCCCCCTACCCATCTCTCTCTTACCCCTCCCCATCTCTCTCTCTCTCCCCTAAGCTCTCTCTATCCCTCCCCCCTCCCTCCCTCTCTCTCTCCCCCCACTCCCCTCCTCTCTCTCTCTCTCTCTCTCTCTCTCTCTCTCTCTCTCTCTCTCTCTCTCTCTCTCTCTCTCCCCCTCTCCTCCTCTCTCTCTTTGTTTCTCTCTGTCACCCCTAATCTCTAATCTCTCTCTCTCTCCCCTAATCTCTCTCTCTCCCTCTCTCTCTCCCTCTCCCCTAATCTCTCTCTCTCTCTCTCTCTCTCTCCCCTAATCTCTCTCTCTCTCTCTCTCTCTCTCTCTCACCCTCTCTCTCTCTCTCTCCACTAATCTCTGTCTCTCCCTCTCTCTCCCTCTCCCCTCTCTCTGTCTCTCTCACTCTCCTCCTCTCTCTTTCTCCCTCTCTCCCTCTGCTTCTCTCTCTCTAAAATATGACTAATAAAATCCGATATTAGATTTTATTGGATATCTGATTTCTGCCATCACCATTAATGTGGCAGTTCAGTAAATAAAAGGCAGCAACAAGAAATTTTTTGGGGACCACAAATTTATATATTAAATTCGGATATCCGATTTTTGTAGTCAAATTTTCAAATTTCAAATTTTAGCTCAGGAATGCTTTGGTATTTGGCTTGGAAGTGACAAGCCTAGAAAGTCAACTAAAAAAATGTGTTTTTTAGTATTCCTTGATTTTCCAAACTTTACACTGGTGGCTGACGACTATTTTTGTAGCCAAAATTGATAAAACGAAAAGTGTTTTTTAAGGACGTTCCCAACTTTCCAACAATATAAGGCTTGTCTTATTTCGACTTTAATAAATAATTATTATTTATTTTCTAATTGAATTCTAACAATAGTCCTGATTGATATACTGATTGAAAAACACTCATAACTTTCGAACGATATAACATTTTTTTGAATCCGAAACGTGCATCACAACCTATGCTTCGTCTACTATAGGGAAATTTTTTTTAAAAAAAATTCATAAGGTTTTGACCAAGTTAAGGTGGTTAGACATAGGAGTTTCTGAATTTCTGAAAAGCTGTAGTAAAAAATTCATAAATAATTATTTACTTTATAAATTTTTTTTTAAAAATATGTCTCACATCCAAACATGAGTATAATACTTATATAATAAATATTATAAAAAAAATATTATGATTTGATTATGATTAGGGTGGTCAGACATACATCTACTTCTTATTTTTTCCAAAAATTTAAGTACCACTGCATTGAAATTTGAAATTTTCATCAAATAGGATTTTTTTTTTCCAAAACAACTATTGGCTTAGAAACTACATTCAATTTTCTATATATTCTCTTCTTACATATTTTAAAAACAATGTTCACAACTTATTCAAATTTTCATGTCAAGTTGCATAACTCTGATTTTCTAAAACTTCATTGCCACTTATGGGCCCGTTTTGGCACACCATGATCCTGCACATACCCTAGAGAAGGGCTTGGAATGGCTTCCACCAATCTTCTCTCCTCGATAGGTTGGTGTAGTCCACTAGTGAATGTATGGGGGCTGAGGGTTGGTACAGGTCACTAGGGTAACCCAGGATGGGGGTCGGGACCAAGTGAAGATCTACCAGGGTAACCCATGACATCCTAGTGATGACAGTCTTCCCTTGCAACCTAGTGGTAACCCACATCTTTATCCTTATGTGTGTTGTTGAGTTTCTGGAAGTGGTTGGTTATCTCATGCTTGTTGCCCTTTGTGATTATGTTTGAGCCTCTGATGTTTCGTTGCTATTCATTTGTATTTGTGGTGTTCTCTTGTGAGCCTCTACATGGTTAGTTTAATTGATTCCTTGATGGTATTGATATGTTGATTTTCCTGTGAGCCATGTTGGTAACCGTGTATGTCTTTCTTTCACCTAGTGGATCTGTCTAGTACCTCCTAGCATGGGGGGTGGACGGTTTTGGTGCCACATGGTTGGCTGGAGTGCTTTTCACACCCATTGGGTTTGGCTCTTTCATCTTGATGTTTTTGTTGGCTCGAAGAAGATTCGAAGACTATAGTTATTGTATCAGATTCATGTATTCATCTCTGCATGGGACTTTCAGAGATTTATGTATTGATGATCCATCACTATGTGTATGAAATTTTATGTAAATTCTCGAGCAATGTAATGAGAATATTGTATCCATGTAATGTTTATATTTTAATTTGTTTAGTAGTTCCTTGTAATTATTTCAGATGATGTATAACCTTGTGTAGCATCGTTATGGGGTCTTGAGGACATTTGATAGTTGAATCATTATGTGTCTTGTTAAATGTATCTTTACCATTTGTATATGTTATATTAAATTATAAAAAAAAAATTGTATTTTCATGTTCTTGGTTGTTATGTCCTCTAGGCCTCATGGCAGGGCATGGCATATATATTAATTAAAAAAATAGTATTATAAAATTTAAATTAATTAAACATAAGAGTTAGATATATATATATTTCACCACCTTAAATAAATGTACTTATCTTTATAAATGAGTTAAACAAGCTTACTTTAAAATGGCTATTTAAGAAAGTTTAGAATATTTTAAATATATATTTTTAATAGTTTTACTTTCTTTTTCTAAATGTCTTAACATTTTTACATAATCAAATCGATTTAAAAAATATTTAGTATTTATTTCAAAGCAAAATTTTGGTCTAAAAAGTGTTGATTTCAATGTTCCACTTTGATGCAAAAATGGGATGTACTATTGTGGGATCACCCTTTTCATTTAATATTTTATTTTAACATTGTATTAGTTATCTTCTTCTTAATGTTATTTTGTGCACATTGTAATTGTGTTACAATCATTCTAATTTTTTATGATATATTTATTTTATCACAATCTCTTCATAGATTAAATGTAAGTTCTTGATTTTATTATTATTTTAAGAATAGGATGTTATTGTAAATTGGGATAATTATTTTATTGAATTATAAACTGTTGCACTATAAGATGATCAATCATAATGTTAAAATATAAAGTCATAAATAGATCATATATAATCACTAGAGGGCACCAAATCACATAACAACATCACATATGTAATCACTAGAGGGCACCAAATCACATAACAAGATCTGATATCCTAATAGAAAGGAAATGACATAATAAAAAGTCCTATATATAATCACATAACAATTCCTGATGACATAACAACAAGTCCTAGAAAAATAATAACAAGGAAATAACATTAAAACAAGTCCAAATAAGATAATAACAAGCCCCAGGATAACATAACAATTGTCATCATAAAAAGTCCATAATACAATAACATGACATGATCTAAAATATATAATCTAAGAACTCTCCTGAATCTCATATGCAGTCCTCTTCACTCCATGTTAAGGTGGCTGTGATGAATCATCCTACTACATGTGGTCCTGAGATGCACCATCCTATGTGTGTGCAGTATCAGTGTCTCCACCCTCCTGTACATTATTAAAAGATTTTACATGAGAATAAGATTTAACATGAGAATAAGTTACTTGCCTAATTCACTTACAAAGTAATTTAATTATGAAAATTTAAAATAAATTACCAAAATACTGTGCTCTACAATGCCCTCACTGGTACGTGGAGGTCCACTATCACAAACAAGAAATGTGGTTGTAGTCAAGTCTTGTAAAAAAACATTGTACATCAATTTTGATAATCCCTATAAAAGGCAAGTACACAGTATAAATAAATTAAAAATTATTTTTCTAATCATCACCGCAAATGACAATGTCGATGGTTTCATCTGGCTCAATCACATAGCCATACTAATACTGGTAGTGGTATCGACCTGAACAACATATATAAAGCATGAATCAAACTTGTATATATACATAAATTATAAAGTATATATATATATATATATATATACATATAGACTAAAATTTTATCACATAAAAGCATACATGTGGTGTATCATGTGCAACCAAAGTAACTGATGGGTGAAGGCATACATGTGATGCACCATCAAACAATCTAGAAGCCTACAATTGCAAAAAATAAGAACATGAATCAGAGTTGTACATAAATTAGTAAGCATATAAACACTTCAAATTAATGGATGAAAAACATACTAGTGGTATATGAGGCTAATCCTCAGTGGTCGACGGGTCACATGAAGAACTACCCACCTCGGTGCTACATGAAGCACCCTACAAAATTGAAAAAACATATCATACACATCATTACATTAAAAAATTTATTGTTTATTTTAAATGTACATATCAATACAATGTATCTAGATGAAAGTGCATACCGTAAATGGGGCACCTAAATCTCTAGGTATCGAGGTAACATGATCTCGGTCCCTCAATGACGTGTTATGATCCACCCTCTGTTCAGAAAAATTGACTCATGTTATGGCTCATATGTGTATATATAAGGAATTTAATATTGCACTGTAAATTATATAGATAAATTTGTACCTCTGTAGGCTGATCATCGTCTGCCCACAAGAGATCAACATATGAAGAGATGGCATCAACATGTGTAGCCTCCTCCTCATCATCATAATCACCATGGGCAACATCAGCATTATCAAAATCACCATCTCCTCTAGGGGCAGCCTCAGTCTGTGGACCTGTACATAGATTCCCGTAGTTTGTACAAACATGTGCTAAGGTGGGGGTAACCCTCACCTTGCATAATTGTTGTACCAAATTTCCCAACAGGGCACTCAATGAACCAAGAGCAGAACCCATTGCTCGATGATGGGAGGTGTTGGAACAATTGGTGTAGGAAGAGGAACCAAGGGATCATCAGGCACATGATTTCTAACTCTGTCACTCAATTTGGCCCCTAGCCTATCCTAGGGCATGCCTCTCCCAACCCCCTAAGATGATCTAATATCAAAGTAACTGGGTTTTTTACCCAATTCAAATTCGACCCATAATTTTTTCAAAAAACACATGGGAACCTCATGATTGGAGTGTGGTGAATAGTCAAAGACCATCCACCACCACTCCCAAAAGTGTCTAGCTATGCTAGGCTACCTACACCATCGAATAGAGATTTGTGGCTTCTTCAGATCTATCTCTTCACCAGTCTTAGGGTTCACAAAATATTGTTTCAAGTCCAATTTTTTTATTTTTAATTCATTGAATTGTTTGTATGATAGGCCATCAGAGTAAAAAGAATGCAATCCCTCCCTCCAACTATGATAGCTATCCAACTCGCTATCTAAAGCCTATACAGACTGAATAATCCCTTGCATACTATCTGCAAGGCGTAACAACTGTGGAGGAGGATGAGGTTCGCATCTAATGGTGTGGATATCTCTAATCAAAGAATCAATATTCCTTCTAATGGTTTGTCTCAACTGATCGGGTGGAGGTGGAGGTGGAGGTGGCACTAGACCTAATAGCTCATCTATTTCAAACTCATCCATTATGTGAAAATAATCTGCATATATATAAAAACATGAAAATTTACAATTACTATTTAATTTACATTTCACCTTCCAGAAAAACTTATAGTTAAATACAATTTACCAACTTGAATATAAAAAAAGGAAACTCACATAGATCTATATTATTAATAGGTGCGTCTATTTTAATAATAAGCAGCATTTAAGAAATATTATCCACTTAAATCAAAGTATAAGAAATAATCTACAAAATAAAACATCATAATGCCCATGCAACTCAAACAATACCCTTTTACCTATTTTTCTTAATATATATCATTTTTTAATAATCATTATATAAATCATTTTTAATATGGAAAATGAATTTGATTTACCATAAGGAACATGAATTTGATAAATTATTTTGATTTAAGATAGATTAATATTATATAAGGAATATGAATTTGATTTAACATCTAAAGATGCATTAGTATAAGTTCCATCAAAATCATAAAAATAGTCATGAGAGAGAGAGAGAATAGATAATGAATAAAATGACTCCACTGATTTAGATAATGAATAATCATCTCCTCTAGACTCCACCGAAGGCTCATTCTCAATTAAGATTTTTTTTAGTTGGCATTTTGGGCCATCATGGTGCATTCATATGTTTGTTATAGAGAGATGGATGGTTACAATACCTATGATAGTTGTACTTTGGGACCCATAATAGTTGATCATCTTGTTATGAGATGATTCTAACCATAGTTTAATGGTAGCATTGTGTAGTTCATCTTTTCAAAGAAGGTAACCTCCATGGAATTACAATTTAGTACCCTTGCATTATTTAACCATTATATTCAATTAGGCTACCACTTTATATTTTCAACTTGATAGTAATCGATTCAATTACTCTCTTTTGGTTTTAACTAAATCCATTAAAGTCATAAGTTATATCCATGAACTTGTCAATATATGTATTGCTTTGTTGTGTTCTTTGCTAGAATCATGGGATGATTTAGTGATCGCAACTAGTAGTACTACACTAAGTTGAAGCTTGAATAAATAGTAGGTTCTCTACTCTTGGAGGAGTTAAAAAATAAAAAAACTCTATTTTTTTTATAGGATGCATTGGTTATTAGAGGAAGATAAAAGGATAAAGCAAAGAGAAAAAATAAGAAAAAGGACAAAGCTCAAAATATAAAGTGTGATCTAATTCTCTAAATAAATCCTATGTTAAGCTTTATAATTATGTTAAGAATATCCACATAAAAATGAATGCAAGAAAAATATTACAAAAATGAATTAAATGATGATTTAGATTCAATAAATTATTAGGATGACAATAGTGATATTATTGTTATTATAGGAGTTGAGAAAATACAACACCATAGGAGCCCAAATAATCTCTGCAAGCTGAAAAACTTGTTACAAGGAGAAGCAATGAAGCAAATCACAGAAGGAAAGAATACATAGGAAAAATATGCTCCTAAAGATCAGAGATCAATAATCTCCAAAATGTATTATCAATAATAATCCTTCTTCATACAATGAAAAGAAAGACCTCAACCTTTAATAGGTCAAGAAACCCTAAAAGGGAAAACCTAGGTTTGCACATAATAATTAATTAAAATAATTAATTATATGCACCTAAAGTTAGCTTAAGTGTAAAAGAGATAAAGGGAACTTAAATAATTAAACAAATATTGTTTAATTAATCAAGTAAATACCCGAATACTTTAATACCCCCCCTTAAGCTAGACTTAGGGAGAAGCTAAAACCTAGAATAGCTACTGAAAGCAATAAAGATGGATCCCAGCAACAAGGCCTGATCAGGTACCCAAATACAATGAAATCTCTATGAATTGGAGAAATAGAGAAAACCACGTGGGAACAAAACTCTACTCCAAAAACAGATGAAAAAGAATATCACTGAAGCATGAAGAACCTGCAAACTCTGTCGAAGAATAACTGTTGATCTAAAGAACATCCACTGAACTAGAACATGACTAGGTAGAGAAGACTGTAATCTGGATGAGTGCCCTCAAATGACACTACTTGAATCAGGAGGAAAACAAGGCAAAAACAACTGAAATTGAAGATACAGATGGCATGAGAAACCAAAGCCTGAAGAGTTGATCAATCGAACCATGGAAGTAGTAGAACCAACAGGATAAACCTCCCCATAATGTGGAAGTGGGAGAGGGACAGGAACACTGAAAAGGACTACCAAAAACAACTACATGATGAAGAACCAAGAACATCAAAGGTGCTGAGACACATCATCATGAGGCGAATTTCATGGAAGGAACACTCACTAGACAAAGGAAGATGGCAAACAACAGCAAACATCAACCCCCTCATGGCACTTGATAAATAGTGCATGTACAACAAGACACAAGATATGCAAGACTCCAAGTAAACAATGCATGATGGCACTTTATCTCAGTGCATTTGCATAAATACAAGCTACAATGATAAGAAGACTGGAAATAGAAATGTGAACCAAAATAGAGACACCCTACTCAGAGAAAAGATCCCAAGACTTGAAACAACCACGATATCCACCAGAGTGCTGAAAAGAAAAAAACTGAAAAAAATATGCATGGAGCAGAATCTGGAAATAAAACTTAGATGGCTGGAAAGTACACAACACATGCTTTCCAAAAATATAAAATTTTCGAAAAACGGAGGTCAAATGCTCATTCTATGGCTCCCAGAGTGCAAACACTAGACCTCACTTTGATTGGAAAAAAACACAGTCAAACAGAAAAATTGAAAAAAATGACCAACACCATGAGGTCGGCCTCAGAATCCACTTTTCCAACACCTATTCGTTTTCAAAAAAATGACTCCGTATGCCCAAGATAGGGCCAAAAAACCAAACCCCCCTTGAAAAAGCCAAAATAGAGGTCTGGTGGCCAGTGGGTGGTCCGGTGTCCAGGGAGTGGCGCTCCAGTGGCGGCCTGGTGGAGCCCCGGTAGCGGGGCAAAGATCCGGTGGCAGAGCTGGCCGGAGGTGCTGCAGGCGGCGGCCGGGTGGTGGTGGGCCGGGTGGTGGTGGGCCGTGTGGTTGTGGGCGGCGGGGCCAGCAACTACGGGGCTTGCAGGCGACGGTGGCCGGCGGCCGTCAAGTTGTAGGGAGGCTAGGTAGCCAGAGCGAAGCGGCGGTCGGGAGAAGCACTGCATGGCGGCGGGCCGAGGGATGCTGGCGAGGCCAGGGTAGCGAGGGCCGGGAGTTTCAAGGGTCGGTGGGGGCCGCCGGTCGGGGTTGGAGAGGCCGGAGAAAGCTGCCAGGAGTCGGAGGATGAGCAAGCCCTGAGGTGCAGACATGTGGTAGAGACCGTATGGACATGCATAGAGCCTGCAACAAGGTAGGGGCCCCACGGTACCCTGCGTACCTTGGGGTCCCCTAAAAAAACTTTTTCCCCCAAATTTTTTTTTTCTTAAAAAGAAACAAAAACCTCTTTTTTTTTCAATTTTTTGAAAGAATATTTTTTTAAAAGCAAATTCTGGCCTGCATGCCATAAAAAGGGCATTTTTTAAATTTTTTTTTTTTTTTTCTTGATCTGCTTGCGAGAGCCATAGACCTGGATCTGAGAAAAAAATTCACCCAGAGGCTCAAGAACCAAAATAGGTCAAATTTTATATGACCATAGGGGTTTTCGGGCCTCCTGAGCATGATGGTGAGGTCTGCTTAAGCCCAAAGTGCTCAGAAAAAGGGTCAAACCCTAGGTACATAAAAAATTCCTGAAACCCCAGATCTGCTTCCAAAGCAAAAATTCTCAAAACAAGAACATGCAGCTATAGATCTGAAGCTCTAATACCATATAGGAGTTGAGAAAATACAACACCATAGGAGCCCAAATAATCTCTGCAAGCTGAAAAACCTGTTACAAGGAGAAGCAATGAAGCAAATCACAGAAGGAAAGAATACACAGGAAAAATATGCTCCAAAAGATGAGAGCTCAATAATCTCCAAAATGTATTATCAATAATAATCCTTCTTCATACAATGAAAAGAAAGAACTCAACCTTTAATATGTCAAGAAACCCTAAAAGGGAGAACCTAGGTTTGCACATAATAATTAATTAAAATAATTAATTATATGCACCTAAAGTTAGCTTAAGTGTAAAAGAGATAAAGGGAACTTAAATAATTAAACAAATATTGTTTAATTAATCAAGTAAATACCCGAATACTCTAACAATTATATATTTGGAATGCATATATGTGAGGATACATGGATGATTAAATATAGAGATTCTTTCCACATGACATTATATTTCTCATTGAGGCATAATTTTAAATTTAGTGTAATATTACACTAAATTATACTTCACCAATAATGTCACTTTGATGACAAGTTCAAACTTTGAAAGCTTTTATGACACTTTAACAACACTTAATGTTACTTCAATAAGAGCTAACATTTAGTGGACATCTATCACTTTGGTAGCCACTGGACTTTATGGACATACTACCTCTAGGTTGGAATTTAATATTTAGCATCTCAATGACTCACCCTTACATCTAAGAGTTCCATAACATTCTAAATAAATATACTATGATGTAGCATGAACACATGGACCACATTAGTGAAAAAGAACTTACATATTTGAAAAATAAAAATATTGTTGAGGGATCAACTGATTATTTTTTATTTTCACTTTTGTGATAATTATATATATGAAAAAAATTGTTTCTAGTTTTATTTGAGATATACTTAGAGATATGTCTACACCTATAAATATGGAATAAATATAAACTAACTAGAAACAACATTTTGCTACACCTAGAATTATGAAAAAACATGAATTATTTGAGCAATATTTGTCTGCACTTAAAGATTTGGAGGACATGAGTCATGTGCTTTGTGATAGTGTGATTGGGAGCCTCATGTATGCTATGACCTACAATAGAAAATAAATTACCAAACAATGGGGGTTTTGAGTTGGTTTATGGCTAATCTTAAAAAGAATCACAAGGTTGCATTCAAGAGATTTTTAAGATATCTTTATGGTACTTTGGATTTCTCTATTTTTTATCAAGGATCTTTAATAGAAAAAATGCTTTCAACAACCATGTTTTCAAAGCACAAAGTTTGGAAAGAAGAAAGTTTAGTAGTAGGATTGTTCCACATGTTATTAAAAATATAGGGACTTGTAAACTCAAATTTGATATGGCATGTTGACATTAGGAAGTCTAACATTGACTATGTATTTAGTCTATGTGGTGGTGCAATTAGTTGGATGAGTAGGTGATAGGTTGTGGTTTCTCATTCCACTATAATGTCAAAGTATATGACATGTTATCATGTTTGTAAATATATATTATATCTTTAGAGATTGGGCTAAGTTAGGAAGTAGTGAGGATTAATAGTGATAGTTAGAGTATTATCAAATTTAAGAACCCTATTTTTCACACACACAAAAAAGAACATTCATATTCATTATCATTTTAAACTTCAATTTAAACATAAATTAGACATCAAAACAGAAATTAAACACCTAACTTTAAGAAAAGAATCCTATAATTAAATACAACATTTAGAAATATAAATTTAAACATTCAAACTTTTATACATGATTAAAATAGAGAGAGAGAGAGAGAGAGAGGGAGAGTAGGTAATTTGAGATACAATGAGTTACAGAGAGAATAGATAATCAGAGATAGAGAGTAGGTAATGATAGAGAAAGGGTAACGTGTACATGTTTGTGAGAGAGATAAGTGGGGTTTATTGTTTGTTAATTTTTTAGGGTTTTTTGTTTGTTTATTTTCTAGGGTTTATTGTTCATTTTTTTAATCTAGGGTTTATTGTTCATTTTTTAAATCTAGGGTTTATTGTTCATTTTTTTGTCCAGGGTTTATTGTCTATTTTTTGTGTTGTTCATTTTTTTGTCCAGGGTTTATTGTCTATTTTTTGTGTCTAGTGTTTATTGTTCGTTTATGTTTATTTTTTTTGTTTTTTTCCTACGGTTTTAAGTTTTAACTATTTTTTACTTTTCATGTTTTTTGCAATATTTAAAAACTAAAAACTATTTTAAACATGAAATTAAATAAAATTAAAAAAACATTTTTCAAACTTTAAAACACTACAATTAAAAAATAACAATAAATTAACATTTTTTTATGAAAAATAATAACAATAAATTAAATTTTACAATGAAAAATAATAAAAATAAATAAAGAAGAATATAAAAAACAAAACTATGTACCTGGAAGGAGGTAAAAAATGGTCTGGGGGGGTCAGCTGGGATGAAAAAAGGGGTACCTGTGCTCCTCTGAAATGTTTACCCATTTTTGAAACAGTGAAAATGATGGAAAATGGTTTAAAAAATAAAAATAAATACATTTAAGAAACAGGCACCCGTTTAGCTTCAAGCACCCGAACCAAAAAAGGCACATGGTTCTGAAAAACATCCACCCATTTTTGAATGCCTTGGGCACCGGAAGTGAAACGAGTGCCTGATTTGTAAAAATTGGGCTCCTGTTTCCAGCGGGCTTTTTTCCCAACCCACGGACTTCCTCAAGATTGGGACCCAACTTTCTGCATTTACCCAAAAGATTTTAATTGCTGGTTTCTAAATTCTTTGTCTAAGGGGGAGCGTTAGAAATTCTTTTGATCTGGTGTACAATTCTCAATTCAGCCATTTTTCACGAGTGTTGCCATCAATGCCAAAGGGGGAGATTGTTGACAATTGACACACATCTGGTGACTTTTGGTGATTGATTAGTGGTTTAGGGTTGTCATTGATGGAAACTTTTCATGAGATTCCTATTTGGTAATCACGGATCTCGATTTTTGAAAGAGGACATCGACTGATAGCTAGTTAATCGGTATTTAAGGAAGAACAGAGCAGTTCTAGTCCAGAAGTTTTATGGTAATTGCAGTGTATTCAATCATGTACAGGATGATTGAGTTGCCATAGAAACATTATTTTATCATTTTTTTGGTGATCTGCATTTATCTTTGGTGATCCGGTCAAGTCGACATGAGACTACACATTACATTAGCAAGCGGACATGATGTATGATCTATTTTGTGATTGTGGGTATATAAGTTTGGTGTGGATGATCTTTTTATGGTATTTTCTGACTGTATGCGAGCAAGTGGTGATCAAGAATTAGTTTTGGTGTAGTTTCATGTGCGCATTCTTGATCCAGTAGCTGACTGAGATAGTGAATAGGGCAGAATAGAGCAAAACAATAGAGGTGATTCAGTCGGTGTATTTAGCACTCAACCAGAACTCATCCAGGCATTGTAGATGTTATTTTGGAGTTCATTTTCTTGTTGATCATCATTGTAATCAATTAGTAAGGCAATGAGCCTTCTAGGGTTATAGCCCTTTTGTATTCAAGAAATAAGCTTTAGGCAGTGTGCTTGAATGCCTATGTATTCCCCATATTATAATATTATTTTGCCACTAGCCATAATGGAATGATATTGTGGGTTCAAATCCCACTGTGGTTTTTCCCATTTGGGTTTCCATGTAAAAAATCTGGTGTTATAATCTTGTGGTTGATTGTTTTATGTTTCTTCATTTTAGTGTCATGTCCTTGCTTCCAGTGGTTTAAAGTTAAGTCCTAAAATTTCCTAACCAGTAGATCACTGATTCATGCCCCCCTCTTAGTGATCCCTGATTCCAATAGTGGAAGAGAGGATGAATAGAAATTTAATGAATAGAGTTTGAAGCATGTTAAGAAGTACAAATCTTGAACAACATTTTTGGGTTGAAGTGGTTCACACTACTTGTTATCTAGTTAACATATCAGCCAATTCTACTCTTGTTGATAAAACTCCCTACAAGGTATGGATAGCTAAACGACCATCAGTTTCTCATTTTAGAGTATTTGGCAATGAGGCCTATGTTCTTGTTCCTAAAGAAAAATATTCTAAGATTGATTAAAGAGATAATAGGTGTGTTTATGTGGGTTATGGAAAAAATATTAAGCGTTAGAAGCTTTGGAATCCCGTGGCAATGAAAATAGTATATTCTAAGGATGTAAAATTTAGCAATCTAAAGGACTTTAAAAATGATGAACAACTTGAGGTGTAAGCTAACAAAATAATGCATTTTGATATTAAGGTTGAACCATAGAAAGATATATAGGTTGAAATAACCTAAACACGATGCACATGTAGAAGAACTTGATGAACATGAAGGTGAAGAAGAAGGATTAGAAGAGAATCGCGAAGATGAAGAACCACAACACCTTGTTACACTTGAAAGAAGATCCACTAGACAATGTAAACCTATTGATAGGTATGGATATAGTCCATTTGGTTTTCATTGCACTTTTGCTTTGTCTTGTATCGACAATGAATGTAGATTTATAAAAGAGGCCTTATCTTCACATGAACATGAGTCTTGGTTAGAGGCAATGAAAGATGAAATAAAGGCTTTGGACAAATACGACACATGGGATCTAGTTGAGCTACCTAAGGGATGGAAAGCCATTGGATGCAAATGGATATTTAAGATGAAAATTTGAGAAAATGGTAAGTTGGAATGGTACAAGGGTTGGTTAGTGGCAAAAGGTTACTCACAAGTTGACGAAATGGATTTTGGTGAAATTTTTTCTCCCATGGCTAAACTAACCTCCATTAGATTTTTTTAATCCATCATTACTACTTTTGATTTAGAAGTGGAGCAAATGGATGTTAAAATAGCTTTCTTACATGGGGATCTTGATGAGAAAATATTTATGAAATAGGTTGATACTTTTATTGTGAAGAGATGAGAACAATTGGTTTGCAAGTTAAAGAGATCTTTGTATGGTTTGAAGCAAACACCATGAATGTGGTATTAAAAATTTGAATCTTTTGCATTGAATCATGACTTTATTAGAAGTAAAGATCATTTCATTTACTTCAACTAAATTAATATGAAAGATTTAGGGGTTACAAAATATATATTGGGTATGAAAAACAATATGGATTGGGTTAACAAAAAATTATGATTGTCTAAAAAAGTATGTAACACTACTTTGCAAAAAATTTCATGCACAATTGTGAACCGGTTAATATTTCCTTTCTAATTGACACTAAGATATCTCTAGAACAATGTCCTAAAGCAGATGATGAGATTGAAGAGATATGTAAATTTCCATATGCTAGTCCTATAAGAAGCCTTATGTATGCTATGGTCTATACAAGGCTAGATAAATTGCCCAAGCACTAGGAATCCTTAGTAGATTTATAGAAAGTCCTGGTAAAGGACATTGGAGTTATGTGAAAAGAGTTTTTAGATATTTACCTATGACTTCTAATCATTGCATTTGTTATCATGGATCTAATTATATGAGTAGGGTGACTGATTTGCAAGGCTTTGTTTATTCAGATTTTGTTGGTGATCTAGATTGCAGAAGATCAATAAGTGGTTAAGTTTCCACTTTGTTTAGAGGAGCAGTTAGTTGGATGAGCAAATGGAAGAATGTTGAGAAAATGTTGCAACCTTCCTATTGCTATTTTTGAATTAAATAATTAATTCAAAAAATTATAATTATCTTTTAGTTGTCATAAAAATTGCTAAATGCAATTGTGGCAACTTGCAAGAAGTTTTTTAATTCTCAAAATAGTATAAGCATGAAAAAGGGGAAAGATAAATGAAAGCTTTGTAAGATAAGAAAAATCTTTCAAAAGACATATAAAAATACAAGTTAAAAGAGGAAGCTTTCTGTTTTTATGTAATTTGTGCATAAGTTTTTTTGAAACCATTTTGTGATTTATGGTTTCTCTCATTTTGTTTATTGAGTGCTTGAGTTGAAGGAGATATATATGTTATTGACAAAAGCAAAGAAGTGTTGCACAAATTGAGAGAGAGGAATTGTATTGATGTAACTCATTTAAAGGATTAATACAAGTATTGGATCTCTTTGAGTGTGGAGTATTTTTCCCGAAAGAATTCCTCCACATAATTCTTGACTTATAGTTTGTATCTATTTTGTTATCCATTTCCATCTTTGATTTATTGTTATTTGTTTATTTGAATGCATAAAATTATCAATTTAACACTTATAAATCACATACATTTAGTTATTGACTTAGTTATAGATTGGATATAATCGATCACTCACTCGCTTATTGAGCATAGACAATTCAATATTGACCTGTTTATTGACTCGTGAGTAGAGATGATTACTGACTGTAAGTTTCGTTATGACATTTTTCAATTGTATATAATTACTTTGAATTTCACCGTGAAATAGTGAATATTTCTAAGTTGTTTTCAATTTTCTTTTTCACAAATAATTTTCCTCTGAAGTTAGTCTGAAATTTGAACTTTTATAGTGACGTATTATAGTTTACAAATATATGCAAGAAAATGATGTAGTTTGGTGTTGAAACACGACAAAGAAATTCAAAGTTTGAAATCTTTTAAATAGCTGAAAGTCACGATGATGAACATTACACGTAGAGAACAGAAACATTAGGTTCGTTTTTTGGGTTTCTTTGAACATTATACCTAGTCAATGAAATAAAAGTAAACTCAATGGCTTGTAAAAATCAAAGCGCGTGCTTAACATCTATAATACAAACACGGAGTCCCCTCCACGAAGACTATGCATCCGAGACTGAAATCTTCCAAATAGTTGAAAGTCATGATGATTAACTTTATATATACTCTTCTCCATTCACAGAATGAATAGCAAATACTTTGTATTATAAAAGTGCATTTGGAAAGCCATATTATTGCAGGCTATGGTATTGTGTTAACAAAGATAACACAATACCATCATGATACAAGATTTACATTACGAACTCAATTACACCCACTATGTAGAGTATGGTTGATGCAAAAAATATGGATGATGATTGTAGGATACACATTATGCAGAAGGGGTTGAATGGACTTCTTCATAACGCAACAGGACAATCAGCCACATAGATTCTCAAATGAATATAATGAAAAAAGAAATCTGAGGATATAAGTTATTGATGCAAATCATCTATTGTGACAACTCCATATATGCACTATGTATTCTTATAGAGAAAGTTGTATAATGCACTCATTGAAAGTACAATAACACTAATATATCACGGACATGAATTATTTAATCTCTTTCACATTTAAATGCAACACTCATTCCATATAACTTATAATGCACAATTAGGGGTCAATCAATAGGCATTCAAGTCAAATCAAGTCAAATAGATTCATTGGTCATGCCATCCAACAAAAACATAAGAGAAGCATTCCCACTCAAGGAACCATATACATCTATGCTAAGAACAAGTCAAATTTTGAGGAGACCATTACCCTAGAGAGAAATCCACAACACACATGATGATCTAACTAATCATTTACAAACAATAAATTATGAAGAATATCAAGTTATGTCAAACATGGCAACAACATAACCCATCTAAATCATGTGACCTAGGCATCTTTTTTGTCTCATCACACATTACACATATATATGCATACAGAATTTCAAGAAAGGGATACCTTCCCTTCCTATTAGGTCTAACAACATCTAGGAGTTATCCCCCCCACCCCCCCCCCCCCCCCTCCACTACTTAAGTTGAACCAAGTTCATTCAACTATTGACTCAATCTATAAGTACTTACACACACATGTGCTAATTAGTATTTGATTGAAGAGTTCTACAATCAATCATCAGCAAGTGAACTCAACGCCCTAGTGTTGAACCTATAGCTTTGATACCAAATGTAAGGGATGGACCTTGAAATTATGTCAAAAAATCAACTAAATAACTCAATTACACATTAAAAAGAAAATATAATGAAACAACATCAATATTTGAGTACATATTACATCATTTCATGAAGTAAGATTAAATTAAGAATATAGAGTATAATAACATATTGTGCAAATGTATGTTACCTAGGCTCTCATGCCCATCTGGTCATAATAGTACAATAAGAATACAAATCACTAGAATCTCCAGCCTACACTAACCTAGTGATCATCTAAAAACCAAGAGATGAGACCATAGTTCAAGTGCTTTTACACCAAACCATGAAGCTTACACGTCCCCAAAATGATCCTAGTCTA
The DNA here is from genome assembly GCF_030272615.1 of Cryptomeria japonica. Lineage (NCBI taxonomy): Eukaryota > Viridiplantae > Streptophyta > Pinopsida > Cupressales > Cupressaceae > Cryptomeria > Cryptomeria japonica. The sequence continues at coordinate 151,974,443 of NC_081408.1, read as the reverse complement.
AGAATACCCAACCCTACAAGGGAAGCCTAGCAATATGGAAATGACATTTAGGATGAAATTTGATGCAACGTGATATATATACATTCATTTAACATATGAACATACTATGTCATACTATCAAGATATGGAAAAGAGAGTAAATCATAAAATAACATTAATCTATTTTAGTTGTACACATAGGTTTGGTCAAATCATTTGAACCATTTCAACCATAGCTTTGGTCAAATCATTAGAAAGGAGAAAGATTAGTTAGAACATGTCCTTGATAAGACAGAGGAAAGCGGTAAAGGCATATACAATTAAGAACAAAATAAAGGCATATACAATTAAGAACAAAATAAAGGCATATACAATTAAGAACAAAAGCATGAAATCCTCTTACACCTCCTGGGATGATTGTGTTCTTAAGGATTGACCAAGAATAAGTTTTTTCCTTCAAAGGTAGGTAGTCTTCTTATGAATTCAATCAAGAAATAGGAATAGGAAAGACATCAAGTGGGAACCACCAAACAAATCTCAATGTAAGCTCAACTTTGATGGAGCAGCAAAAGACAATCGTGACATTTTGAGAGTTGGATATGTCATTTGGGATGAAGGGGTGCTATTCTTCAGATAGGTTTTGCATGCATCCCAGATAGAGCTAATAATGTTGCAATGATTTAGTTATAGATTAGATATAATCGATCACTGACTCACTTATTGACCATGACTTGTTTATTGACTCGTGAGTAGAGATGATTACTGACTGTAAGATATTGAAAAATAATGAAAATTTCAACGACCACTCTCGTGAGCATAGAACAGAAACATTAGGTTCGTTTTTTGGGTTACTTTCAACATTATACCTAGTCAATGAAATAAAAGTAAACTCAATGGCTTGTAAAAGTCAAAGCGCGTGCTTGACATCTGTAATACAAACACGGAGTCCCCTCCACGAAGACTATGCATCCGAGACTGAACTCTTCCAAATAGTTGAAATCCTTGGAACACGGCAAATAAAGCTATATATACGCTTCTCCATTCACAGAATGAATAACAAATAACAAGCCTCATATCTCCTGTATTTCCTTCAGACTGGGATCATGGGCAGACACTAGGCCATCATTGTTTTAAAGCCATATTATCGCAGTTTTAAAGCCATATTATCGCAGACACTAGTGCATTTGGAAAGCCATATTATCGCAGTTTTAAATAGGATTCATTGGTTGTATTGAAAAGAGAAACACCGAAGAAGTAGAAGATTATGGTGGTGGTGGTGGTCATAGTTCGCCGGCGCCAGGTATCATATTCGCATCACCTTGTATCATGGCAATTGCCAAGCCTACAAATTTTTAAATCATGTAATTTTAATTGGTTATATTGATTTTTGTTGGTTTTTTAATAGACATCTAATGAATATTTAGTAGAGAAAGAATAACCCTGGAAGCTTTTTGTTGAGAGCTGATGCATGAGCCTCACCGCTATGCATTTCATTTTGACTACCATGCGTAGATTGACTGCAAGCTTAGATTTAATCTGGAATTATTTATTTTTAGAAATTTCAGTTAAAAGTGTTGCTAGAATAATGCATATTGGTGCATTTTCTATTTTTAGTTGCATGAATATAATTAATTGTAAGGGGCTATGAGCTCTATAAAGGACAGGCTTATTGCTATTTCTGAATTGAGTGATAAAAGAATTTATCTGTTAAAATATTATTTCATGTTTTGTCTATTTTTTATGTTTGTGTTTATTTATTTTGAATGTTTCTGATTTCACATATGGTATCAGAGCAGCGTTCACCTTAAGTTTCTTAGTGGCAAAGGCAAAGCAGCATGTGTTGTTTCCTCCTCCCTTACTATTATATTTTTGATAACGAACTGGTCAAGGTTGTTACAACTACTTCTTGTAGAGGGCTTGCTAAGCCTTCGAGTGGGCTAAAATTTGTTGAGGCCACAGAGAACAACCCCAATGATGATAAATATGAGGAACAATCAGATGATTCAACTTTTAATGGGAGTGATTCTGAGGGTAGTGAAGAGACTCAGGATGATTCTTGAAGAATCGCTTTTCAAGTCCCCCTCGGCTCAATGAGGCTTTTGAAGGTCTTATTAGCCTAAAGGATTATGGGGATGATAAAGAATAGGAAATTGGAGTAGGTACGAATGAGGCCCATGATTGGCAGGCGATGGCTATGAAAGATGAGGATCTTAATGTCAAGGATGACAAACCACTCAAATTCATTTGGACTATGAGAGAAACAGAGAATGGAACAAACTCTTGGAAGGGGCATTGAGAATCTGATCATAATCAACAAAAGCTTTATGTAGAAGTGAGTGATGTGGGTTATGATTGTGGATAAGAAAATTGAGAAGAAGAAGAAAATCAAGGCTCCTACAGAAACCAAGAACAAGGGAAAGACTAGGAACACCTCACTCCCGTGTGAGGAGGAGTTCAACGACATGATGGATGGATGTGGCTATGTTTCTTAATTTCCATGAATGTTTTTTTGTTGTTTTTAGTCTTACATATTTTTAGTTGGTTATCTCATAACTTCTATGTTTATGTTTATGTTTATATTTATATGAACGCATGATGGATGGATGTGGCTATGTTTCTTAATTTCCATGAATGTTTTTTTGTTGTTTTTAGTCTTACATATTTTTAGTTGGTTATCTCATAACTTCTATGTTTATGTTTATATTTATATGAACGCTTTATTAAATTTTCATTGCTTTTATTGGGCTTCACTTAGAAGCCTTGAACTTTTTTTATATATAGTTTTTTATTTGGATGTACAACCAATTCAGGCACTTCCCCCTAATAAAAAGCAAATAAAGAATAAAAGAAAATGAGAGTTTAAATGGTGTAAAGTAACAATTTGTTTGAGTTATTTTAGGTATAAGAGTAATTTATTTAGTAGCTAATATAGATTATAAGGGATAGACATGTACAAAATGTTAAGTTTATATGTTTTAGATTTGACTTTAGGTTTAGGAAAATCTAAAGAATATTTGTGCATAAATTACTATTTTGATTAATTTGATAAATTAGTTCTAATTTTTTAAATTTTATTTAAAACGAATTTAAATTTATTTTGAATAAGTTAGAGTTGTTTGTGAGAATGTAATGATATATAAAATTATATTATGTAATTTTGTATTAGTTAATCTTGTTTTTAGAGAACCTAGATCTTATATAGGGAATGATGGTACTTGGTTGAGCTGCAAAATATAAATAATCGTATGCTCATGCAAGAGTTTAAAAATGAAAGTATGTGAAAAATGACAACATATGATCTTGATTGGTAAATTTATGTAAACATATACATTTATAGTGTAAGGTAAATTTATTTTTTATCTTAAAATGCACAATATTATGTGAACATATACTAATTATGATTTCTTAATTAACACAAGGTATTATGTGCAATATTACACTTAGGACAAATATTTCCAAATTATAAATAAAACACCACAACCCCTGGTAAGTGCAACTTAGAAAGGGTATACAATCAATCTAAAAGTAATGATGGGTTCATTTGATTAGGTACCCATTTGCAAAGTAACCTCTCATAAATTGGGAAACATATAAAATCCAATAGAAAGAGTACCTCAAGAGGGAGAAATGAAGGACTCTCCAATTGCTAAGAAGATCAAAATATATATGATAAAAACTTCCTACTATAAGATAAAAGAATAAGATAGACTGTGTAGCCCTCACAATGTAGATCCTCATGTAATGATGGTAGATGCCTAGGACTAAATGTTGAGAATCATGCAACCTTGTCAAACAATATTCAACCCCAAGGAAGAAACATAATACAAAAAGTATAAACAAATTCTTCACTTCCTAAAAGGAATATTAAGGAAGAATGCTAAAAAATTATGGAGTTTGTGAACTATGGTATATTTATCTTAAAAAATTCTAATTCTGATTGATTCATAAAAAAAGTTGAGAATAGTGATCATTAAGGTGTGATATATGTTTAGATGTAAATTAGGTTGTTTCAAGAATATGAGCTAGAAAAGAAAGATCTTGAGGAACTTATTTCTAAAGACAAGTATAAATTTGCTAGAGATAACCCAAAGCAGCATAAAAATAAGTCAAGAACTTCGTCAAAATGGTAGGTGATGACACAATAGTTGCTAATGTTGAAGGTGTGGACATCTAAAACTGACCATTGATATTTGGCTAATTTTCCCCTTTATACTATCCTAGTTCTATTCTCTTATTAATTATTAAATTATTATTATTTAATTAATTAACCCTCATTATTCTATTTTCTTAGCTAATCCACATAAGGTAAATAATTATATTAATTTATCTAGATAACTATAGTCTATATTCAACTATTAAATTAAATAAATCCCCTTGTTAATTTAATTAAATTCATTTTTCCATTTCTTGTCTGAGTGGAATTGAAATGAATGCTTAATTACCATTTTAAAAGAGAAATTAAAACCAAATTTTGAATTTTTCCCTACTCATTCTCTCTCCAAATGTCAAATCCTCTTAGATTTCCCACTTGCAGCTTAATAATATTGTTAATCACACCTAATCTCCACCTAACTCTCTTCTAATCATTTGCAAATTCCTTAATATGTCTATTAAGGGATAAACCAACATGGGATTTTGGCCAAAGTAATCACAAAGTACATGCAACTAATTTTTAATTACTTTATTCCAATCATTCTTATTCTTTCATTTGCGAATGACACAAGACTTACCTTTGTGAAAATATGTTTTAAATTTGATATATCTCTCTATCAAGATTTCCTATGATGACACTTAGCATCATCTTAGGACTTGAGAAATCCTTAATCCATGTCAACTCTTCCATTTGAAGCCTATCCATTAGTTCAAATTTGAACCTTAGCTATTGATCTTCTTATTCTAACATCTATAAATTGAAATCTCCACCCACTCATTGCTCATCACTTGCAAATCATACTTCCATTATATTGAAATCTCTAAATGAAATATTTATTGTTATGCTACTTGGAGAGAAATCCACATATCTATGATCAAAAGAGAAAATCAAGTCAAATGGGGGCATCACTTTAGCTCAATCCTAGACGAGGAGGTATAATTTAATTTCTGTTCAAATTTATGTTTTTTCATGCTTTTGAATTCATACTTTCCTTGTCCATATTTTGGCATATGCCCAATGGGACCCACATCGTTAAGATACTAAGAAGAATTTTGGAGCATTATGTAGTTTTTACATTGTAGCTTTTAGTTTGTTGCATTAACTTTGTATTTCAATGCATTTTTTGTTTGGGGCATATGCTCTTGGATTAGTGCCTTTGCTATAGTTAGAATCTAGCATATTTCGGTTATAGGGTTTTTGATAATTTGGATTTAAATCAACTTACATGACTAACCCTTTTTGCATGTATTTGATTTTTTTGAATATTTAATTAAAGTAACAAGTGGTTTTCATTCCAAAATTAATTACTAATAGTGTAGATTTAATATTTTAGTGCCTACAGTTTGCATATTGTCACATGTGCTTTTTAGTGCCTATACCTCTATCTTGACACATCCATAACATTTTAACTTATTTTTAATTTTGTTCATTTTGTTACTTTTACAGCTATCCCCTTTGGGCTTTCTAATATTTTTTCTTGCTAGCGAGCCTCTATCCAATATTCTATGGCTGTAGGCTTTAATATTATTTTTTTGTGTATTAACCCTTGTATGTTATATGTCTATACAAGTAAGCACCTCTACTTTCTATTCAGTGTTTGTGCATTAGATTTTACTCTTGTGACTATGTCATATTTCACTTGCCATTTGTTTCATTCATAATTTATTATTTTCCAATGTATCATCACAAAAAGGCATAAAAATATTTTTAAAATTACAATATAAAAAATCTTAGATTATCATTATATTTTGTATAGTTTGATGCATTCTTCTATCTATTTTTTTTAGTTATTGTTTTCTGTTAACCATAATTCTTTATGTTCTATTTTGTTGCATATGTCTGTGAATCAATGTGTGCACTTTTCAGTGTCCGCATTTGTAAATCATTGCCTACATTATATATTAGTTAGTTTTTCATTTTTTATGATCTCTAATAGTTTGTGTAGACTAACTATGCCTCTCCAAAACCTTTTTGGTAAACTACTAACTTGTTGTCTACATGTTACACTGTTGGAATCCAAGAACACTAAGAGGGTGGGGGGGGGGGGGTTGAATCAGTGTTTTTATACGAGAACGATCAATTTTAACCTTTTTAAAACATGCATACACCAACCGGTATACCAGTACATATAGAATTGGAAGAAGTAAAGCAACCAATATGCCAATCACATAAATGAGTTCCATAACACACAAAATTATATGTGGAAAACCTCAAAGAGGAAAAACCACGATGGGATTTGTGACCCACAATATCAATCCTCTTGCCATATGAAGAGATATTACAAAATATAGGGGCCCGCACTTGCAGGAAGGCTTACAGCCAAGAGCACACTACTCAATCACAAAAGCAACCTCATTGACTACATAAAAATCTAGACTACAATCCAGAGAAATGATTGAACTACAAAGATAGCATCTTCTATGCATGAATACAGTTCCAGTTAAGCTATGTTTGTTCCGGTCTGAAACCCTAAACCCTTTACTGGAATAACCCTTTACACAAATATCCTCACATACATGATCTCTCTCATATGTTTTGCATTACATAACATTATCCTATTCACCTATCCATCCATATTCACATCCATATCATATATCAAAATGATCTAACCAACTTACCTATATACCCTTTACAATTTATCATGCCTTATGTTGGCTTACAAAGATAATTATGCTATCAATATACATGTTGGCTAGATAACATAAATACATGAATATCAAAAATAATTTCTGATACCAGATCCAAAAGATGTTGGCCTCCAATACCAATAACTTGATTCTAAACCATGTTGGCCTATATTGTCGTTAACCAAAGAATTATATCCAACCTGTCGGTGTCAGTGTAGTGTTTGTGAAGTGCCTGTCGATACACAACTGACCCAAAATATGAAGCCATAATAAATTACCATGTTTCCATCAATGACAACATAGTGAAACCAACCAATTGAGTGTCAAGTGCCAACAATCCCCCCCTTTGGCATTGATGGCAACACTCATGTGAAAAATGGTCATGGTTTCCAACTGCCCATTTCATCTATACTCCATACTTCCATAGTTTTCACATATACTCCCCTTAATGTATACAACTCCCTTTTTTTTTCGCATCTATATCACTCCCCCTTTGATATCAATGCCATCAAAAATACCAAAAAGCCAAAAACCGGGATGAAGAATGAAAGACTGTACAATGAATATGTCCCAAAATACCTTATCGGAGCTAAATGTATTTGAAAATATCTGGATAGGCCTTCTACAATAGCTCAAGATAGGTATCCCAACTTGATTTGAAAGTGTCAGAAATAGATACAAGTCCATTTAACATATGGGCAAATGACTCTTTCCCATTAAGCTCTGTCGGTGTGGGCTTACCAACTAGATCTATACACGCCTTCTTATGTAAACTAAGTTAATCCAACTAGGGACTCACCAATCCTCTAAGACTTCTGGCTCTTCTTATGATTTTATCTTTTTCCCTCTCAAGAGAAAAAATTTGGGCTTCCAAAACCAAAATTTTATCATCTATATAGATGTTGTTAATGAATTCAATCCATCAAAAGAATTGGCCATACCTGCAATCTCCTCTTGAATATACTTAATCTTTTTATCTATCTCAGTTGTGAGAAAACCTGTATTATAGAATACTCTATAGATATTAGTACACTACCTCAATGCATTATTTGTCAAATTCAATTTATCATTAATCTTCTTCCTTTCAGACTCAATCACTTGATCAAATGTAGCTCTTTTTGCCTATGTGAACCTCTCCAATGCTTGCCAGTTTGATATCTGCTTCAAGGATTGAAAATCCTTTGAAATGTTCTCTGTGATTGTCTTAAGCTTACCGGATGGGCTCGCATCTCTGTCAAACTTGCACTCTAGCACCAGTCTATGCAAAACAGTGATAGACTGATCAATAACCCATTTATCCATAGATCCTTCCTTCAACATTTTCTGTGCAGCCATCATCATGAGTTCAGTAGAACTCATCTCGGTTATGCTTTTCTTTTCAACCTGCGAGGTGTCAATTGACAAAAATAATGGACTCACTATCGATTCCCTGTCAGATTCCCCTTACTTCTCCTATGATGTTTTAAACTTTATAGCTTCCTCACTTGCACTAGTGGCTTCACCACTTGGTGCAGTCTCAGTAACTATCAGTTCCTCCCTAGGAACTATAACCTCATCCTGTACATCTGTATCAGGAGGACTATTGTCCTCAACATTAATAACCTATACGTTATCAACCTTTACACTCTCTGTATTTGCCGGTATCTCAACATTTGTCTTTACATTTGAATCTACTAGGGGCTCAATATCCACTATCTTAATATTTTTCAAAATTGAGGGTGAAGTACCCATAATACCCTTTCCTTTCCCTTCAACTGGGATGCCTGCAGTATCCATCTTAGATTCAGATGAAGTATAAAAACCACGGTTCTCTTCAAAGAACTTAACCCATGCCTTTTGGGTCTCCTTTCTTATCTCATTTACCCTACCTAACATAAGAGTAATTATTCTATTCTTGTTGTTAAAGATTTTCCTATCTGCAACTTCAAGTGTCTTATCCATCTCCTTTGGAGAAATAGAAACAAAAATAGATAAAAACTCTTGAATCTTTATATGCTTGTCCACTTCCATTGCTGATAGTCTTCTAGCATCTAACATATCATACAATTGTGTCAGTATTTGGTCTTCAATTTCTAACAGGGCTTTCTTATAAATATCCAAATATAACAAAACCGCTTCCTCTACTTCTCTTTGTTCATCATCCTCTAAATATTCATAATAAAACTGTACATTCTTTAACATACCATATTTAGTAATTTCATCAACTAACTTTGCACAAGTCTTTGGTGGAATAATAATTACATTACCAGATTGAATTGCCAATCAATGCCATCCTTCTTCTTTCTCCTTCCAGTACTAGATGGGGCTGAAGGTGTTACTTTTGGTGCTTTCTTCCTGTGTCGGTCCCTGACAGTAACTTTTCTAACTGGTTGCTTCTTAGCCTCTACCTTAGTTTCTTTAGTTCTCTTCCTTATTACCCTTTTGAATGCTAGGGGTATGCCATCATCAGATGTAGACTCTGCTGCAATAGGTTCAATGAATATTTCTGGTTCTTTTCTCTTCCCGCCTTTCTCTGGGATAGCGTCAATCAATGCTTTGATATACTGAGAAACCTTTTCAACAAACTTACTTGTCTTTCCTTCCTGCTTCTCTCTCTTCTTCTGGTTGAACACAGTTTCAATCTCTTGTGTCTTCTGCTTAGCAGTGCCAAAAGTTTTTATGGTTCCATACCGGTGCATTAATTAGCATTTGTGCATAAGAATCAAGAATTTGTGCATCAACTTCATTACCCATTTCCTTAATCCAAATCTTCTGGAGCCTAACAACTTCCATCAAAGTTTCATCTTTCTTGACCACGAAGCATATGTCAGTAGAGTACTTCTCAACAATGTGCTTAGGAACACTCATCCTATAATTCATACCCTTTTGAAATGCTTTAAAATAACCCCACACTTTGTCATCTCTTTGACTACCCAATTTAGCAAAGACTATTTTAATTTCCTCCCTACCGGGATATCGAATGCCCATTTTCTCTTCCCAAAATTGGGAGTCTCATTGATGAAAAATAGTATTAAACAGACAATTAGGTTATCATACTGGAAAGTTCCTTTCTTTTCTCCTTTAATATTTTCTACGTTAATCAATAGTTCATCCAACATCCAACCACATAGATCCAACTTCTCATTCTCCCTCATCATTTTACGAATGCAGGAGCTAGAAACATAATTCAGTCGGTTTGATTGAGTTACCTTGTAACCGATGACCATGCTACTGAATCTAATGTTTGTTTCAGTGATAGTACTAATTCTCATTGATCGTCTGTCTGATGTTGCATCGGTAATCTTGTTAACCTTATCATTTGAAACTTTCTTCTCCGAATGTTGTCCAACTTGTGGTAAACCAATGATTTCCCTGATGGCCTCCTTCATAATCTTATATGGTATATCCAACCAGATAAAAATTCCATGCACCCTGCTCAAAACATACCTAATAATTTCATCTTTGAATTCTGGAATATCCAGAATGTCGGTAAACCCTCAATCAATAATATGCTGGTATTTGGGCTTAAACTTTCCAGAATCTCCCATTAGCTCATTCATGTACATACTCTTGATATTAGTCATTCCCAAATCCTCAATATGACAGTGAATGTATGCTCTTACATCTTCAACATACATGACTCCTTCTGGGACACGGGAAAAAGCTCCAACTGAATCGTCCAGAGTATCAACATGCGAATATCGCTTGAAAATCAGCTTGGGACGGTCCTTGACCTCAACTACGATTGAATTTACAACAAAGATAGGTACAGATGATGATCTTGCTTCCATGATTGAAGATAAATACCTATGAATCACTGCTGGTGAAAAATCCAAAAGACCTCTTCCAATTGCTGGTGAAATCTCTCAAGATTATATCAATCACTTTGATTCGCCTTAGACTTCCTCTGAATCTCTTTGAATCACTCTGAATGCAAAGTGATCAGAAATGAAGTGAATTTGACCTTTTATTCTCCAAGAAACCTTAATCTTTCATTGATATAAATGACTTCTAGTGAAAGATACCAGATCTCGATAAAACATTTCCATGTTGGATAAGAATCTCCAATGTCTGGAACATCTCCAGAACCTCTTCTCAGGGAATATGCAGCATCTTCATGAGTTTTTCCTACCCCTAAGGCATCTGCCTTAATTACTAGTTGGGCTTCCTACCAGTTCAGGAGCAACCTCCTCTCTCGGATAAGTAATCAGTGCATTCCCATCTGCAGATTGATCTTCAGACTTCCTGACCCATCTTTGGGTATGATCTTGCCAGATTTCATTAACCTTTTATTTCCCTTTCTCATTTGATCATCCATTACCAATCGATGGATTTTTGCTTCTACAAAAATTAGCAATATGTCCAATCTCATTACATGCATAACATGTAACATTGTTCTTTTGAACTGCTTTGCTAAAACCGGTGTAATTGCTTGACCTACACTAATTAGCCATATGTCCAAATTTTTCACATGAATAAAACTTAACATTCATTATGCAATCTTCTATCTTATGTCCATACTTATTACATTTAGAACATTGACCAGGAGCAAAATCAGGGTTCTGATTTGATCTATTTCTACATGTTACCTAGCCATGTGACCAAATTTATTACAAACAAAGAATCTACCATTAAATTTATAAGCATTAAACTACCTTACCAGTGCCTTATGTTTTTTATCTTTATTTGTAGTACCAGAACTCTGTACTTGTTCAAATCCAAGTCCACTAGAATCTCCATTCTGCCTTTATCTCTTCAATAACTCATCTAGTTGTTCTGAACTAATCTTGAATTTTTATTTATACTCACTTGCAATAGTCAAATCATCTCTCAGAATTATCATTTGTCTCTCAAGCTCTTGTTCATTAGTCTAGGATTGTATTAAATCAGTTCTCAACATATCATTCTCATGAACCAACCTACCACATTCTTCAATTTTGTTCTTCAAAGATACAACAAGATTTTCTTCCTTTTCCTCCTGGTTTTCAATCTCCTTAGACATTCTCATAGTTATAGCTTGAATTTCATTTCTCATAACCATTTTCTCCTGACTCAGCTTCTAACATTGTTCCTTAAGTGCATCTTTCTCATCATCATCCTTATTTTGCAAAAGTTCCTTCCTCCTAGCTTGAATAGATTACAACCTCTCTTGTAGGACAAGAATGAATTCCTGAGCAGAATTCAATTCATTTTGTAGCTTCAAGTTCTTTATCCTTTCAATATCATAATCTTCAAGTGCCACCTCAAGTGGATTTTCCAAACTCATATCCATGGATTCTAGATTCAGGATCTTCCTCAGGCTCTGATACCAATTGTTGGAATCCAAGAACACTGAGAGGGGGGTGTGAATCAGTGTTCTACCAGAATGATCAATTTTAACCTTATTAAACATGCATAAACCAACCGGTATACCGATACATATAGAATTGAAAGAAGTAAAGCAACCAATAAGCCAATCACATAAATGAGTGCCATAACACACAATTATACGTGGAAAACCTCAAAGAGGAAAAACCACGATGGGATTTGTGACCCACAATATCAATCCACTGGCCATATGAAGAGATATTACAAAATATAGGGGCCCGCACTTGTAGGAAGGCTTACATCCTAGAGCACACTGCACAATAAAAAAAGGAGCCTCACTGACTACATACAAATCCAGGCTACTATCTAGAGAAATGATTGAACTGCAAAGATAGCATCTTCTATGCCTGAATACAGTGTCAGTTAAGCTCTGTCTATTCTGGTCTGAAACCCTAAACCCTTTACCGGAATAACCCTTTACAAAAATATCCTCACATACATGATCTCTCTCATATATTTCGCATTACACAACATTATCCTATTCACCTATCCATCCATATTCGCATCCATATCATATATCAAAATGATCTAACCAACTGACCTATATATCCTTTATAATTTATCATGCCTTATGCTGGCTTACAAACATAATTATACTATCAATATACATGTTGGCTAGATAACATAAATACATGAATATCAAAAACAATTGCCGATGCCGGATCCAAAATATATCGGCCTCGAATACTGATAACCTGATTCTAAATCATGTCGGCCTACATTGCCGGTAACCAAAGAATTCTATCCAACCTACCGGTGCCTATGTAGTGTCTGTGAAGTGTCTGGCGGTACACAACTAACCCAAAATATGAAACCGGAATAAATTACCATGTTGCCATCAATGACAACATAGTGAAACCAACCAATTGAGAGTCAATTGCCAACATATGCTTGGAAGATTATTTATCTTTTTGTAGTTTAGTTGCACTAATTAGTTTAATTGTTAATTTCACCTGTGTATCATGTTTAGAGAGTTTCATGTGGTCTATATTCTCCCCTTGTATAAAATTGGGTGATAAAAATCCAATACATTCAATTTATTTACATTTGACTCAAAACACAAAACCAAGTACAAATATCAACCAATATGGTTAAATTTTATACAACATAAATGCCTATTTTTAGTTGAATATTATGAATGTTATGTTCCTAGATAAATGGATATGTAACATGAATTCACTATAAAACTCTAATTAACAATATTTCCAATAATTGAAAAACTAGTAACAACTAACATCTTTTAAGATTGCATCATTGAAACTGAAACCATAAACTTTTTTTTGTAACTCAAAGAATTAAACTAAGAAAGATGTAATCTAAAGCATAAGCATATTCCATTAATTTTAACAATACAACATGAGAAAAGAAGAAATGTTTAGAGTTTACAGCTTCTTGGATTCATTTTGAACCTTCAAGTAATCTTTGTAATCCTATTAAGAGGGAAAATATCATCAGGGTGCTTTTTTATCCAACCATGGACTCACTAGTCCCTCCTGCCTTTTCTAATTAGAAAGGTCCATCCTTTCATAGGAAAATTTAAGAAGTTGGTTCAAATTCCATTTGAGTTCAGTGTTTGTCCCTACAAAACGCTAGGTGGTCTCACCCCATAGGTGGCTCCTAACTAGTATGACCTTTGACTAGGTTGCATATTTGGACCAAAAGAACTGACTAACGCATACTTATTAGAGTATCACCTTGGCTGAAGGTTTTACATATTTGCATACATAGATGCATGTAGTCATTGATCAACACCCTACTCAATTGAAACAAAAACAAGAGGTAGAACTCCAAATCATCAAGAGTGTCTCTTATGCTGCTTGTAAACTGACTCTATTTTAGGCTTACTAGGATTACATATATGTGTTTGACCTAGAAGAAAACAAATTTGTAATAATAAGCATCACTAGCTATTAATCCTACTTTAAGAAACACTTTAATTTTATTTTTATCTTCTTTGTTCATGATACCTTTTGGTTCCATACTTGAGCTCATGAGCTAGCTAACATTCTCTCTCCTATCCTCTGATATAGGAACTTAGTTTACCTTGCTGTATCATCTTACAATTGTTAATTGTACCAAGACTCTCTCTCAACTCTAGAAATTTTCTAATTGGAGAAAAGATAGAACTTGCACGCTTATCCTTTCTAGGAATACAGTTATACCAATATTCAGATTTCTAACTTTAGATTTCATGTTTGGTTCTACTGACCATCTCAAATGTTTATGCTAGATTATAATTGTGTCTATGCTTTCAAGTCTAGTTTGGCTAGCCACTTTAGCTTCCTATCCAGTTGTAGCTTATCATTACAACATTGTTGCTTGTAATTTGTGTTTCAATTCTAGGATAGTTTTGAGTTTAAAAATGTATTTGATACCACTATACAGTATCATACCATGCTTCTCATCATTATTTCCATACATTTAATCACACTTAAAGGATTAGGTACACAACTAGTTGTTCTGAAGGTACTTCTACATTAACATTCATAGTTCGTTCTCCTCATGAATTCGGCTACAACATGAACTCTTTAGGACATATTCTTTTGCCAGGAAAAATTAACTCATGGATGACCACTTATCTTTCAACTTGGTAACTAATTACAACACACATGAATCAATTATAAGAAAATATTTCTCTACCGAGTGTTATAGCTTTCTCATCTTGGTTGGATTATCTGCCTTTTCTTGGGGTTTGAAGACCTTAATTCATTTAACTGGTGTGAAGTATACAACTTGTTGTTTATTAAGGAATAATGTTTAACCCTCCTAGTTCACTGCTTAATTCTTCTAGTCTTATGTTAATACCTATGCATGAAGGAAACTAGATAGGCAGTCCTTTAATTAACTTTCATGTCTGAACTATGTTGGACTATACACTATGTATAATCGTGCTACTCTTCTTGAATGTATGTATTTATAAACAAATCTTCTTATTACAAGGCACAAAATATGTTGACACCGCCTACGAAGTCTTCTTCCTACGAAATAGATGCTTAATTCAAAACAACAAAAGGGTTCTTTCCTTCCATAATTAAGAAACAGGGTAAAGAATGCTACAAAGCCATTTCAATTTATATGCTACATGACCTGGTTAAGTAGATAAAGGTATGACTTGCTGTAGCTTTCTTTCCAGCAAATACAAAACCCTCGATTTTCTTCACAACTCCCACGAGTTTAGCTATGCAATGGTGCCGCTCTACCACTGAATTCCAACATACAATGCAAGCAAAACTACAACTAATGCCATGTACACTTCCTGAAAAAGAGATCTAACATATATTTTTCTTCCTAAACAATATTGTTCCTCGTAAAAAAAAAGGATTATAATGCCTTATCGATTCCAAAAGGACTTGTATATCCTTCGTAAAAATAATGATTTGGCCAATTTTGGCGAATTCCAATCTCAATTTGAATAAATCTCATACAAAGTTGACAAGCATGCCGCAAATTCCACCCAACCACTATGGTGATACTCAAATTGAACATAGGAAATAACATTGCTTCAATTTAAGTGAGTTGATTCTCTTACCAATCCATAAGTATGACTTTCATATATAAACCATACCAAAGGTTAGTAATAAGGATTTAAAAATAAACTTAACATTATATACACACACATACATACATACACATATAGGGTACTTGGTTCACAATGATTTTTTTTTTTGAATAAATAATAAGCGATTCACTTCAAGGAGTTCTATAATGATAGGAAACATATAAATTAAAGATAAGGATCTCGAAATGGTTTGGTTCTAAGAAAAGAATACCAACTCCAAGACTATGATGGTAAAAACTCTAATCATCTTCACTAACGAAAATAGAGTACTTGGCTCACATTGGTTGACAATAACAAGGTTAACACAAAATTTAACATGTCTCAACTTACAGTTGGGAATATAGATGGCATTAAGTCCTTGTTTGTTACCTCTCGAATTGATGATACTTCCCCTCCCTCCTCAGAGGATGGCAATCTCTTGCACACACTAGGTCATATTCATGTAGTTATTTTGAAATCTTGGCATATCTCTATCATTACATTTATTGATAACAAAAACAAACATCTCATATTCCATAATGATTAATAACTAAATCATCAGCATATGTTTTGCAAAATCACATTCCACAATACTAAGAAATAAACATCAATGTATATAATAACATTAAAATATAAAAACAAACATCTCATATTCCATAATGATTAATAACTAAATCATCAGCATATGTTTTGCAAAATCACATTCCACAATACTAAGAAATAAACATCAATGTATATAATAACATTAAAATATCTAGGACACAAGTGGGATGTAATAGGGAAAATATAAAATTTGTGGATGTTTTAGTCGAAAGCTCAGACTAATCTCAGTTTAGCCATCCATAGAAATAAAGGACATTTTCCAAAACTATTCTAAAAATACCATTATGAGCATTACACATCTATAGAAATTTCTTATAGAAGGTCAAGGTGAAGCTGAAACATCTATGGTGGATGGTCAAAAGTCAATATATGTTCACAAGGAAATGGATGTTCATATATTGTGATCATTTTTCACTATTATACTTTTCCAACAAGGGCTCAACCTTGAAGCTTTCTTCTATTACTTGTTCAATGATGACTGTGACTTTCCTCTAAGATCTAATGAAGTAAAATGAGTTGTTTATTGCCCCAAAGTGAATGACTCTTTGCATTAATTATTATTTTAAATTACTATCCATTGATTAAGAACTTCTCTTCTCATCTTTCTTGACTATTCAAACAAGAAATTATGTGATTATGAGATCGGTGAATGCAACAAGTAGAAATATGATAAATGTGTATATTAAATCTATATAGTAGATGCAAAAAATATAGAATCTCGTAAGTTACACATGTGTATAGAGAATGAATAGGGCTACAAATGTTTTAGCTATCTTCGGGGTCAATCAAAGCGATGCAGAGAGTTCTATAATTATGTTGGACTATTGGCTAGATTTGGACAAATTAATTGTAATGGATAGAGAAATAGAGGGGCATGACCGTCAAGTTCATATTGGGTAATCCAAGACTACCTAAGATATTCTTTTCATAGCCAAGAACAATGTCTTGGTTCCAAAGAACATAGCGTGTGAAGTATGTGGGGATGTATAGTGGACAACCATGTAAGGTTTAATAGAGCTGGACTTGATGAAATTTGGAAAGTGATCAACAGAATATTTGAATGTCAAGATTTGGTACATCTTGATATTTGATATGGATAAGGCACTATCAAATCAAGATCCACTTTGGGAAGGGAATGACAAAGCTTTAAATTTCCTTTCTCATGTCTATTGTATTTATTCTCATATGGATCCGAACTCATGCTCACATAGGGGTGCAGAGTGGAGAGGACAAATAAGGACTTTATTCTTATTGGATTTAAGTTTGGGCTTTTTTCTTGTTTCATTGGGTAGCGGTGCGTAAAAAATCATAGATTGAGTGGTGTTTTATTCTCATATGGATCCAAACTCATGCATGCATAGGGGTGCAGAGTGGAGAGGACAAATAAGGACTTTATTCTCATTGGATTTAAGTTTAGGTTTTGTTATTGTTTCATTGGGTAGCAGTGCATAAAAAATCATAGATTGAGTGGTGTTTTATTCTCATATGCATCCAAACTCATCCACACATAGGGGTGCAAAGTGGAGAGGATGAATAAGGACTTTATTCTTATTGGATTTAAGTTTGGGCTTTGTTCTTGTTTCATTGGGTAGTGGTGCGTAAAAAGTCATAGATTGAGTGGCGTTTTATTCTCATATGGATTCGAACTCATGCACACATAGGGGTGCAAAGTGGAGAGGACGAATAAGGACTTTATTCTCATTGGATTTAAGTTTGGGATTTGTTCTTGTTTCATTGGGTAGCGGTGCGTAAAAAATCATAGATTGAGTGGCGTTTTATTCTCATATGGATCCGAACTCATGCACACATAGGGGTGTAGAGTGGAGAAGATGAATAAGGACTTTATTCTCATTGGATTTAAGTTTGGGATTTGTTCTTGTTTCATTGGGCAGCGGTGCGTAAAAAATCCTAGATTGAGTGGCATTTTTTTGGAGTTTATGAGTTAGGGTGTTAGGCGAGGCTTCATTTATTATCAGATGAGAATTTCGAAGGCATCACTTTCTTCTATGTGGAGTTTAGATGAGAGGACATCCTTTTAGGAGCGGAGAATGGTTTTGACCCTTGGGACCATTTTCTTATGTAGATTGTAAACACTATACATTCAATATAGTTGCAATTTTAAGATTAATATGAAGTTTGTTTTGAATTCTATTAAACTAGTCTTGAGGGAAAGATTTAGAGGGGATTCTCATGTTCATGATGGGTGTGTATACAAAGTCTTCTTTAGCCTGATTATTCAGACTTTGGAATCAAGGGAGACGGGATGATAAGGAATGAGCTTGTAGTGGAATATAACTTGTAGACATCTACAATTGATTCATCATTAACATTGTTAATTAGTTTTTATTATTAATTAAATAATTTTAAATTATTTAATTAATTTAATTATGTTCTTCTAAATTAATTTTCATCATTTTTCATATTAAGCTAATTAGTCAATTTTCTTTTAATCGTCTGATCAACTAATCATTCCACCTTTAAAATTAATTAAATAATGATATTATTTAATTAATTATTATTGTTAGAATATTTAATATTTAATTGGCTTGGGTTTATTTATTTTTAGTCTGGGATATTTCTATGGAATCCCTACATGTAATTTGTCCTTTAGTCCAAGTGTGAGGACAAGTCATTTATTTTATTTTCCTTTATTAAGGAATATTAGTTTATCCTCCTTAAGAGGATGATGACACATTGCACACACATATTGTGAATGGTGGCATTCATAGATTTGGGAGTTACTTTGTATGTCCTCTCCTCATCTCTAATTAAGAGATGCTTCTCCTTTCATTCTTCACTTTTGATATAATTGTAATGAGCTTATCTCTCTCTCTCTCTCTCTCTCTCTCTCTCTCTCTCTCTCTCTCTCTCTCTCTCTCTCTCTCTCTCTGCTCTTTTCTTTGCCTTCATTTATAATACATAAGGGTTTTTTCTTTCTTTTCCCCTTTGAAAAAATCTTGTGTCTCCTCTTCAAGTTTTGGGTGAGTGCTCTCAAGTTTCTCTCTACTTCAATCAACATACTTACTTGGATTTCTTTTTATTTTCTTGCTCTTGTATTTCTTTTCATAGTATCAGAGCAGGTTAATAATCCTTGTTTAAGTGGAAGCTGATGAAGGTTGCCATAGTTTATTTTGGAGATCACCTTTCTTGGGGGCACTCTTTGAAATAAAAATAGAAGTTTATTCTCTAATTTGTTTTGTGCAGTTTTTAATTTTATTTTCAAACTTGCTAACAAGTTTGCATGTAGGATTAATCCACTTATATTCTAGTTTAAAGTATTTATTTTAGTTTTGGAAGGCTTGTCGCCAAAACTCTATTTCTTTTCCTGCATTCTTTAGTCTATATTCATTTTGGAAGACTTTCTGCCAAAACTGATTTAGTATTAAGTTGCGTCTCTAATTGATTTACATGTTCTAACATTTTTGTGCTTCCAAGTTTTTTGATAAAAAGAAATTTCATATTGTTACTGTATTTAATCTCTACTCAATAAAATATCTTTGGTTTTCATATTATAGTCATCAGTTTGTGTATTGCAAAATTTTATTAGTAGAAGTTTAATATTCTAACGTATTCTATTTGTTGTGTAAATTTCTCCTATTTGTTACACTTTTATTTGCTAGATCCTTCTAATTTCCATTAAATCTTTTCTTTTCTCACACTCCTTGTAACGTCTATATCAGTTTAATAAGTTTCAAGTTCAGTTTCTGCATCAGCGATATTATTGGTGAGAGGCTTTAGTTGTTCGATTCTCCTTCGCGGTCTTCATTCATCCACTTCCTCACTGAGCTGAAAAAGTTTATTTATGTTTGTTCCCTGTCTTGTAACACCTCTGACCTGCCCTTCTTTCTGCGTGTTCTTTGTTCTTACCTTTGCATTTCCCTGCCCTCACAACCTACTGAATTCTCTACCACATAATTTATTTGTTCTCTTTGTTGTTTTTGTAACGTACTTGCTTCATTATAAAGTTTTAAGTTTTATTTTTATTTTTTCCCTTCCTAATGTACATGCTTGTTGCCTAAACCATACTTTATTCATTTCATGTAATAAGCTTTAATTCTCGTTCTATTCTTAATCATATGCATATATAAAGAGCTATAAACAAACTTTATAAAGTTTTCTAATAGATATAATAAAGTTTCAAAAAAGAGTTTTCAAAGTTTACAAGATTCATGTATAATAGAGTATAGTTTATTTTCATTTAAAAAGTTTATAATATTCTTTTTTATAAAAAAAGTTATATTAAAATTTTAAAAATTTTATTAAGTTTTTTTCTAATATATAATTTTTTTTAAAAAATAGTTTTATTTTATTATTAAGATTTAAAGTTTGTTTAAATAAAATTAATTTTTAAAATTTAATTTATTATTAAAATATTTAAAAATAATTTTTTTTGATTAAAAATTTAAAACAAAATTGGTTATTTTAAAAAGTTATTATTGAAATTTAGTTCAATTTTATTCAAGAAGGTTATTTTTTGCTTTTTAATCAAAGCAGTATCTTTTTCTTAATCATTATTTTGCTATCATGTCTAGTTTACTGCTGAAAATTGAATTAAATAGTTCTAGTTATCATTCATGGAAAAACATTATTTCCTTTATTTTTTGTTTCAAGCACCTTTTGGATGTTGCTACTACTAAAAACTCAGAGCCTGCTTCAACTACTCCTCAAGCTGGCCAAGATAGATGGAAGGCTCAAAATGATGAAGCACTTGACTTAATTGGTATTTCGATGATTCCCAAATTGTATGTTCTCATTAGCAATTGTACAAAAGCTTATGAAGCTTGGGAAATTAAAAAAAAAAACTTATGGTAGTTCAAATGAATCTCAAAAAATTCACCTTCAAGATCAACTCAAATACCTCAGGTGTACAGATTTTAAAACCATCGATTAATTCTTATTAAAGTTTGGTTCTATTTAGGAGTTAAACTAGATGATGTATGTTTAATTCATCTCATTCTTAAAAAATGTCTTTCTAGACAATTCTAGTAGTTTATTACTAATATTCCTGCTGAGCTTCCTATTCTTAGTTTAGTTACTCGATTAACTTATGATATTTTTCATAATTTATTACGTCAGGATGAAGCTAAATTAATTCAATTTGGTACTCTTAAAAGTAGTTGTTAGAGTAATGGTATTAGTTTACTTAATTAATTAAATCATATTGATTTAATAATTAAGTCACATTTTCTCTATTTCACTTAAGCTAAATTTAGGAAGCTAATCTTAGGAATATTAATAATAAATTTATTATTAATTATTAATTTCTATTAGGGTTTTCCATTTTTAAGTTTGATCTCCTTTTATAAGGATTGATCCCTTTTATAATTCAATAACTAGATTACTATTATTGCATTATTTTGCTGTAGGTTTTCAAAGCAATCTTTGTGTTTTGTGAATCTTCCATTGTTGTGACAAGTTATTTGGATACAGGTGTTCACTAGGTTCTGTGAGGTTGTATTCTACAACTTTAACTTGTTATCAGAGCTTTAGACCTGAGGCTTTCTTGTTCTTCTGATTTGGAGATTCTACCTATAGCAGGTCTTCTGTGCAATTTAGGTTGATCTGGACCTCACCATTGAATCCTACACATTTCAAATAGTTAAGATTGACCTTTTCTTTATCAATTTTTGATTCACAGGGCCAGATCTATGAGGGTTTGAAAATAATTTTTTTTTTGTGATCTAGGGGCACCTATTTTTTGGAGAAATTTGGGCAAAAAAGGACATCACAGTTGGCTTCTAGAGGTTGATTCCATGAATTTTGATATACAATTTGCCTATTTTCGGTTACAGGGGCACCTAGGACATGAGTTTTTATTGGCTCATTTTTTGAGACATGAAAATCTGTATGACCTTACCTCAACATGCGTCAGAAATATTTTCAAAAAAAAATCAACTAGGTGGTAAAAAAAACAAATTTTGATTGCTTGGTTTCTAATTTTCTTTTGTTAAAAAAAAATAAAAATCAAGTTGGTGCATGTTGTTAAAAGATTATTTTTTAAATAAAAAAAAGAGGTCAAACCTTGTGCAACAAAAGTACCATATGTTACTACTTACTAAGTTGTCACTAGTTTTATGTCCAAAGTCATTCTATATAACCCTAGTCGGTTATTACTACCAAAATATTCAGTCGGTAAGCACAGAGCAGTCGGTTAAAGAAGAAAGTAGTCACAGAGCCTAGTATACACCGAGCTGTCTACCGAGCAGCAATAATGATACACCGAGTGAACACACACCGAGTAAAACGTGTTACCAGATTCATTGAACCTAGACACACATGGTAAACATGTTACAAGATCGAGGAACAAAGAACCGTTATCTTATTGGAAATTGCACTTAAAGATTTTGTATGATTTTGAGGTCATCTATCCAATGAAATATTTTGTATGGTTATTCATTCGATAAATCATGCTTGTAAGATCAAAGCAATGAACAGATCACCGACATAAGAGATCTATTTATACAACATGAATTAAGGATCAAAATGGAGAGGGATATATGAAGCAAGACATGTGTGATAGATAAGGAAGCACTGAGTATTGTGACTATCAGAGACACAGAGGTCACCAAGAAGGATTTCAGAGAACAGTCAAGGAACAGAGTAAATAGAAAGGTTTACCGAGTTACTTTATGGGTTATCAAGGTATGCTATAAGCAAGGTAATCTCATTTTGAGCACATAGAATCTACTATAACATTTCAGATGTAAAGTTGCAGATATTTGTAAAGATTTAATTGTAATATTTTGAGTTGTAAAAGAAACCTTTAACAGGGTAAAAGACTCTAACAAAGTCTATAAATTGTAAAGCCTTTATCCAGGTGCAACATTTAGAATAAGTGTTGTGAAATCCTTTAGCAAGGTAGATCTAATGATCTTGATACTCCTAATAGGGTAAGCTATCAGAAATATCTAAACATGTAGCTCTAACCGAGCAACCTTTATTATTGCAGTAGTGAAGTTGTGGGTGCCCTCCCCACCGCAGTTTTTCTCTCTAACCAAGAGTTTCTGCGTAACCAAAATATATGTGTTATGGAGTGAATCATGTATGATTATTATTTATTTGTTTTAGCTTTATGTTATGTTACAGTAGTTTTTGGTTTATGCATAATAGTAAAGTTATTGATAAAGAAAGGATTTGAAGTACTGATTCACCCCACCCCCTCTCAGTACATTAGCTTTCCATATTGGGCCTAACAATTGGTATCAGAGCTTGAATCTTGGAAAAGGGTTTAACAACATAAAGAAAAAGATCTTATGAATGGAAGGCTATAAACAATCTTGGAGAATTATGTATCTGCAAGAAGAGTTGGATCATGTTAATCAAGTGATTGCAAACATGCAAAGACAAATGCAAAAATCATTGAAAGTTAGAAGAAGATTATCTGATGATTTATAGGGATCTCAAGAGTTAGTGAAACAAGTTGAGACATCATCTAAGAACAGTATATCTGAAGAGACTAAAGAAATGATTAGAGAACTGAAAGAAAAGAACAAAGCACTGACTGATCAGCTAAAAGCAATGAAGAGAGGACATGAACATTTTAGCACACAGATGACTGAAAATCTTGATGCATTGAGGATAGCCGAGGATAAAGTAAGAGATCTAGAAAGAGAAAAACAATAGCTTGAAGCATTAGTATCTGAAAAGAATGATGAAATCACAAGGTTGATTGGGATTCAACAAAATTTGTCAGATCAATTGGGTTATGCACATCATGAAGCAAATCTGAAAGATAATGAGAATCAAGCATTAAAACTTGAACTATCAAGGTTGACCTATGAACTTGAAACAAAGAAGAAATCCAAAGAAACACTGAAAAAGAGTTATGAAGCATCAAAGATGTTGGATGAGCAACTGAATACAAAAAGACCCAACAAAGTTGCAGGACTCGGTTACAAAGGAAAAGACTCTACCGAGAAGGGAATCCACACTACCAAGAGAGGAGAATCATCAAAGCAAGCTAGAAACAAGAAGAATATCAAAGGAAAGAAGCCTATTTGCAACTACTGTGGAAAACAAGGACATACTATCAATATGTGTCAAATCAAAAAAGGTAAGCAACCGAATGTCACTAGGTCTAATGGTTATTGTCACAATTGCAATAAATATGGTCACACATCTAACCAATGTAGGACAAAGTCTGCTAGCAATTATCAGAAGGCAAAATTCAAAGGATTTTGTAAAAACTGCAATAGATATGGACATAGTACCGAGAAGTGTTGGTTTAAGCAAAAGAACTATATGTGATCTACACATCAAGCAAATACTAGAGGCTACCGAACACACACAGATTCTAACCGATAGTATTCTGCAGTACCATGAGATTACAATATAAGGATATGGTGTGAATATTGTGGAAGATATGTACATATAAGTGCCAACTACTTTATAAGGTTTAGAATGAACAACCGAAGATCATGGAGAAATCCTGGTATGGTATGTTTTCATTGTCACAAAGTTGGACACTTGGCTAGAGATTGTAGAGATTAACCTAGAGGAGACACTGAGGAAATAAGCAGATGATTTGGAAAAAGAAGGAAATTGTGTCAAATGAAGAAAGCACCTTACCTACCGAGTTAGGTGCACCTATTCCAAATTAATTGGTAAAGGTATGAAGGGATTGCATTCTTTCAAAGGTTAAATCTTAACAGTTCCTATTTTATCATGTACCTAATTCAAAATCTGCATAACTAAAAGATGCATTAGGAAATTTGACAGGAAGCCTATCAAGTCGATAAATACAATAAGCCTGTCTAGTCGATAAATACAGGAAGTCTGGCTACTCGGTAAAAGCATAAAAAGGAAGTGGTACCAAGTACATTTAATGTCTTTGACATAACTACATGGAGCCCGATAAGGTATATTGTGTACTTAAAGCTTTTGCGTGGCCATTTTACACTTACCAAGTTTTAAAGAGAGCAGAGAAAAGTGATTCAAAGGCGATCAAACCTCCTACGAAGTGAAATTCAAGGTATTTACACATAGATCTCAAGCATTCTATGAGCTAGCTATTGGGAAATATCAGTGTAATTATTTGTTTTACATTTGCTAAGTGAAAGCGTTTGCTGGTTAAAGTTTTCAAACCCTAAGGATCTTTTGTTAAGTGATTATCCAAAATTTGCAATGGCACCTAAGATCTAGAAGCTCATTGTTGTTGAGAACATTGAAAAGCCCTCACTGAAATACTCTCTAACTCCCAAAGTAGCATTTGAACCGGATGATAAAACTGCATTTTCACTCTTTCCGGATAAGGTTTTATTAGTTGAGGATGTCAGATTCTTCACTAAGTGTCATGTTGAGGAACTACGTCAAGTTGAAATCAAGGACACATATGATGAATTGTGTACCGATGGGAAATTGGATAGTAAGTATGAACACATCAAAATCAAGGGATTGACCGAAGCCCTAACCTATCCCCGTGTCTTCAAACCCCAATGGGTCAAGTTTGTTCTGAGTAGAGTTCATGATGATTTCATGTGGTTAGAGCAGCAACCATTTAAAATCACCAAGGAAATCATTCATTTGATCACCGGTTACCCTATTTTTGATCATGCTTGAGCTCAGAAAATGATATCATAGAAGGAATTGATCACTCTAACCGGAGTTGAATCTGATTGCAGAGGACTGAAATTGAACAATGTGACAGATGCAAAGTTGAAGTTTTCCATTAGAGTCATAGGTTATTGTTTCTTCAAATCGGCAAGGGAAAAAAGTATACCCTATGTAGCAGTCGATTTAGCATATAAAATTGTGAAGAAAGGAATGAAAATTGATCTTTGTGAAGTATTGTTGAAAAACCTGTTTGAGAATCTAAACACCATAAGGAAGCCAAAGAAGAACAACTTGGCTAACACACTCAAGTTTGGATCACTTCTGGTATGCATGTTTTTCTATTTTGAGAAATTCTTTCCATCAGTCGGTAATGTAGTTTGGGAGCTACACCGACCAATCACCCATCAAATCAATGACTTCATCAAACGGCTAGGTGATAACTTTAATGATATTATGGATGATTTCTTTAGCAAGTTTAAGGAAAAGATGCATAACAGGTATAGAATTCCACCCCAGTTAGTAGACAAATACAAGGATGACATATGCTTTGAAGTAGACACCGACTACTGCTATGTTAATGATGTGGAACTGAGAACTCAATCTTTGCCACCTATGGCTTATGAGATTTATTTTGACATTACACAACATCAGATAGATGATTTTCTTACATTACCAAGGCATGCGGCTGAGATGAGATATGGTACATATGAAGAAGTTAAAGAGAAAGTAAAGATGAGTATTGTAGTACCCAAGGCTACAAGGAAAGCAACAAAAATGATCAAGGCATTAACGAAGAAATTTGGAGAAGGTTCTTCCTCCACACCTATCAAGGGCACTGTAGTCATCACTGAGGAGGTATCTGAAGCCCAAGATGTAGGTATTACATTGAGCACCGAGTTGCCTAAAGGGAAAGTTTTGAAAAGGAAGAAACAGGATACATCAAAGGTATCACCGACTTCTTCAGTAAAGCACCCAAACACAAGATCATCTGCAGCGTCACTGAGTAAGAAACCAAAGAATGTTGCTGCACCAAAGGTAACAAAAACTTATAAGAAATCTACTCGGAGACTCATTTTGACTAAAGAGTCCAGTGACATCGAATCTAAAGACCAAAACAAATTTCAGATTGTCAAAAGTAAAAAGGTAGATGTACATAGTGTTGATAACTTTTGTGCTAATCTGAAGCAATATGGTGGATTTGGAGCATTCAGATATGTTAAGTATGAATCCAAATCTGATGATGAAAGAGACAAATAGAAGAAGTTGTCATCTGCACACTTCTGAAATTCCGATTGGTCCCATTGGAAGTATCTAAATCTCTTCCAAATGAATTATATTTGCATATTGATAACAGGTGGAAGTATGCTATGGACTTAGAGAAACAAATGAGAGAAAGAAGTCTGGTACATCTCTTTCCAAACATGTCGGTAGATGAGATCAATGAACATCTGAAAAACTACCACACAAACTTCCTAGTCAAGCAAAGAGCCTTGAAATTGATGAATGGCCTTTACTTGGATGTAGAGAATGAGACCAAAGAAAAATGGCAGGAAATCTTTCGAATCAAGAATGCTGGTGAGCAAGTTGAAGTTGAAATAGTTGATGTCACTGAGCAAGATCCTGATATCACCGAGCAAGACCCTGCTGACACTATACAAATTGATGAGGATATCATTGACACCGAGGCACAGGAACAAGAAATGATAGAAGGGAATGCATATGCCAAACTGGTATCCAATGAGTCAGTTTTGGAACAAGTTCATCCCTATCCTTTGGTCACTCAGCCTGTTTCAATCGAGGCCCCTCATGATACTGAACAAGGAATAGAGGATCACAAGTCTACAGAAGGAGAAGCTACTTCTCAGGCCACCGAGGAGCAAACTTCTCAAGCACCTGCAAGCACATAAACTGATGCCACCGAGACCCCAAGCACAGAAGCACTGAAGGACACAACAAAGGCTACATCAGAGGTTCAAGAAATTGACAAGAGTGTTGCCTCTACCGAGCAACCTACCGAGGGTCAAAAAGCCTCCCAAGCCATTGTGTTAGTTCAACCGGTGAAAGGTAAAGAAAAGAAGATGAAAAAGCATAGTTTCAAATTAGATCTGTCAAAACCAATAGTGTTGCCAAATGTAAACATATCCAAATTAAAAGGGCAAGCACTCATTGAATTCAGTGAACTATGCAAATCAAAAGCAGAACAGGAAAAACAAATGGCTATTCAAAACAAAAACAAAGTACTTCAGAAGGTGAAAGCACTATTAACAGATATGATACCTGAAGCTACAGTGACAAAAGATGCAGCCATCCATATTCAACTGGATGAACTCCTAACTAAAATAGAGACATTTGGAGTAGACGCCTCTGAATATTTGAGCAAATTGAAGGACAAAGAGCTCACTACTAAAATGATTGAAGAGGTACAGAAAGCTATTGCTATTGGCAAAGTAAAACTAGTCAAATTTATTGCTAAGTCAAGTCCCCTCAACTCAAGCATATTCTTTATTTATTTCAGAAACTTTGTACATTTTCTTTATTCATTAAAGATATCAAAATAAAAATAGAAGTGATTGAGAAAGAGATCACTTATCTCTCAAATAAATTGACCACTAAGACAAATTCTATTCAGCATTTCTATACAAAGTTACAAAAGCTCATGGCTCAACAATTGGAACGTAGGAATAAAGAGCACAAGATTAGGATGGATATAATGACTCTTCAGACATTATTCATTTCTCATCTTTCATCCATCCAAGAGCAGATCAACAAGGCTACCTCCCTATCCACTCAACAAGAGGGAAGCGCCTTAGATGGACTAATTTCACTATTAGCTTACATTACAGCTCAGAATTCACTCATGGATACTGTCAAGGATGCCCTCTGGTCACTCTCACTGATGCAAGGACAAAGTACAAATCCAATTTTGACCAGTTGCCTCCACCGAATGGTAACTAAGTTTTGATGTTCGTCAAAAAGGGGGAGTGAGTATAGTATCAAAGTATCAAAGGGGGAGTGTAGTAAACAGGGGGAGTATACCAAGAAGAACAGAGTATCCAATGCACAGTTAATTTTGGCAGTGAACCGAGCAGTGACAATCGAGCGGTTAATACAAAATATTGATCACCAAGCATGCATAATCAAAGTTATGTACAGTATATTGATAAGGGGAGTATATTTGAATATACTATTTCACTGACAAATGTATACACTGTCAGTTTAGTCAAATTTTGTAAGTATATAGATTTTTGAGTTATGACTTTGAAAGTAGTTTTGTCAAACATCTCAACTAATGTCAAAAGGGGAGATTGTTACTACTTACTAAGTTGCCATTAGTTTTATGTCCAAAGTCATTCTATATACTCTAGTTGGTTACTACTACTGAAATATTCAGTCGGTAAGAACAGAGCAGTCGGTTAAAGAAGAAAGTAGTCACAGAGCCTAGTATACACCAAGTTATCTACCGAGAAACACTCTATGTCTATCAAGAAACAATAATGATACACCGAGTGAAATGTGTTACCAGATTGATTGAACCTAGACACACATGGGAAACATGTTACAAGATCGAGGAACAAAGAACTGTTATCTCATTGGAAATTGCACTTAAAGATTTTGTATGATTTTGAGGTCATGTATCCAATGAAATATTTTGTATGGTTATTCATTTGATAAATCATGCTTGTAAGATCGAAGCAATGAACAAATCACCGACATAAGAGATCTATTTATACAGCATGAATTAAGGATCAAACTAGAGAGAGATATATGAAGCAAGACATGTGTGATAGATAAGGAAGCACTGAGTATTGTGACTGTCAGAGACACAAAGGTCACCAAGAAGGAATTCAGAGAACAATCAAGGAACAGAGTAAACAGAAAGGTTTACCGAGTTACTTTATGGGTTACCGACGTATGCTATAAGCAAGGTAATCTCATTATGAGCACATAGAATCTGCTATAACATTTCAGATGTAAAGTTGCAGATATTTGTAAAGATTTTATTGTAATATTTTGAGTTGTAAGAGAAACCTTTAACAAGGTAAAAGACTCTAACAAAGTCTATAAATTGTAAAGCCTTTAACCAGGTGCAAGATTTAGAATAAGTGTTGTAAAATCTTTTAGCAAGGTAGATCTAACGATCTTGATACTCCTAATAGGGTAAGCTATCAGAAATAGCTAAACATGTAGCTCTAACTGAGTAATCTTTATTATTGCAGTAGTGAAGTTGTGGGTGCCATCCCCACCATAGTTTTTCTCTCTAACCAAGTGTTTCTTCGTAACCAAAATATATGTGTTATGGAGTGAATCATGTATGATTGTTATTTATTTGTTTTAGCTTTATGTTATGTTACAACAATTTTTGGTTTATGCATAACAGTAAAGTTATTAATAAAGAAAGTATTTGAAGTACTGATTCACCCCTGCCCTCTCAGTACATTAGCTTTCCATATTGGGCCTAACACCATGCATCAGCATTGACATTAGTATGATGCCATGCTGACGTTAGTAATACGGATGGCTTGCATGGCCCCCTATGAACTTCTTTGTGTCCTAGAAGAGAGGCTTTTTTTTGTTTTGGCCATAACTTGGGCATACGATATCATTTTTTGACAAACGAGATATCGTTGGAAAGCTGGTTTCATCTACTTTCCAGATTTGTGGGTTTCATCATCTGATTTTACCACTGAATTCTACAACCATTTGAATTCAGAGGTGTTTTTTTAGTCCCGAGCTTGTATCTTTTCACCAGTTTCTCTATTTTTCGCAATTCTAGCGGCATTGGGCTGGTGTTTTAGAGCT
This sequence comes from Cryptomeria japonica, assembly GCF_030272615.1. Lineage (NCBI taxonomy): Eukaryota > Viridiplantae > Streptophyta > Pinopsida > Cupressales > Cupressaceae > Cryptomeria > Cryptomeria japonica. The sequence continues at coordinate 151,943,845 of NC_081408.1, read as the reverse complement.
CTTCACAGCCATCCATGCACTTTTTCCATATTTTACTCTAGGTACATTTTATTTAATTTTTTGTGTTTTCACTCTGGTGTATTATTTGGACATATGAGCTCGTCGAAACTTTTAGTTTGCATGGGATGACTCTTTTTTGGTTGTTCTTCATGAATTTCCAGTTTTATGTCTTTTTTTGACATTCAGAGCTTTCACTGTAAGCACTTATGATTTTGTAATCACACTGAGATAAAGTGCCTCTGTATTGCACCTATCTTATGGGATCTTGTACATCAGTTTTGTTCCTTATTGTACTCACACTATGATATAAAGTCCCATGGGGGTTTGATGTTTTCCTTTGTTTTCCTTCATACCTTTCTCATGTGTGTGTGCCTTGGTTTGCACACCCTTTGTATTTGCTTGTACTTTCATGTTTGCACGGTCAGATGTTCTTGGTTCTTCTTCATGCACTCAATTATGGCTTTCAAATTCAATGTACCTATTGTACCTCTCCCTTGTCATCATTATGGGGGGGGTTCTACTATTGGTGCTAATGCTTCCTTGGTTTTACATTGGAGTGAGCTATGTATTCAGTATTTGTTCCTATGTACTAGGCAGATGCAGCGGCTGGCTACCCATGCATTTCGGTGAGATGGAATACTTATCATATGGACACTCTTGCATTCCTATTTCTGGAGGTGACCTTCCTTTTTTTTTCATTTGATCAATTCTTCAAACTTTTGGTACTCGTGCCATTTGTATCTTCATATTCCAGATGTTTTTCCTGTGTTTGCCATCTAATTTAGATTTGAGTAGAGTCATTGAGGGAACTCATGCAGATTCATGTCTTCTTGATCTTGACCATCTTTTTTTTCAGAGGAGGTTCTTATTTCAGCATCATAGCAGTTATTCGATGACAGTGTTTGCAACTTCTTCATGCTTCAATGATTCTTCATGCTATCTTTTGTTCCTATCTTTTGGAACATTCTTGTTTGGAGGATTCTTAGTCCTCCACTTGAGTTTTCATCTCTTCTTGGAGAGGATTTTTGTTCCCATAGGATTTTCTCCCTTTTCTCCACTTTACAGAGATTTCATTGTGCTTGGGTACCTCATCAGGCCTTGTTGTCGGGACCAATTTTTGGCTTTCATGCATCTAGTCCTTAGTTTTTTTAGCTTCTCCCAAACTTCATCTTAAGGGGGGTGTTAGAGTAAAGGTATTAGTTTACTTAATTAATTAAATCATATTGATTTAATAATTAAGTCACATTTTATCTATTTCACTTAAGCTAAATTTAGGAAGATAATCTTAGGAATATTAATAATACATTTATTATTAACTATTAATTGCTTTTAGGGTTTTCCCTTTTAGGTTTGATCTCTTTTTATAAGGATTGATCCCTTTTGTAATTCAATAATCTGATTATTATTGTTGCATTCTTTTGTTCTAGGTTTTCAAAGCAATCTTTGTGTTTTGTGAATCTTCCATTGTTGTGACAGGTTATTTGCATGTAGGTGTTCACTAGGTTCTGTGAGGTTGTATTCTACAACTTAAATAGTAGTGAACATGCTTTTATGTTTAAAACTTAAAATCAAAATAATCATTTTAAATTCAATAATAATAATCATAATTATAATAATCATTATTCTAATAAAAGGTTTCATTCAAAATTGTATATTAACAATTCAAATAATGGCCAAAATAATAATTATTCTAAGACGGCCCATTGTACATATTGTGGTAAGGATGGTCATGTGACTAATAATTGTTTCAAGAAACAAAATGGTTAAAAAACCATGAACCAAAATAATTAAAATAATAAAAAACATAAACCTAATTATAAGAAAGGTAATAATAATGGTACTTCATCTTGTCATGCATTTACTTGTAGTTACAATGTTTCAAAGCCTCTTGAATGGATTATTGATTCTGGCACATCTCAACATGTTACTTCTCATAAAGAAATGTTTTATTCTATGCATCCTAATTCTTTGAATATTCCTATTCAACTTGTTAACCATAATACTTGTAAAGTAGAAGCTATTTGTGATGTTAATCTTCCTAATGGTGAATTACATGATATTATTTATGTTCCTGAATTAAAATCAAATTTACTTTATGTTACTAGGCTTTGCCAAGATTATAAGATTGAATTCTATAAGGATATGTGTTATATCATTGATCCAAAGCATAACCAAGTTATTGCTAATGCTAAAAATGGATAATGATAACTTATTCAAATTTATGAGTTTCCTCATTTAGAGTATTCTTTTCTTACTAGCATTGATTTTAATGTTTGGCATGAAAGACTTGGCCACATAAATTCTAATAATATTGCCTTAATGCAAAAACAAAATATGGTAGATGGATTGCCTAGCATTGTTCTTTCTAAAATTGTATGTATAGGATGCATGAGTGGTAAGATACATAGGGAGCCCTTTCCTCATGTTCAATCATGTAGGGCAAATCATAAATTGCACTTAATTCATAGTGACCTTTTGGGACCTATGGAGAATAACTCCATCCAAGGATCAAGGTATGCACTTACATTTGTTGATGATTTTTCAAGGAGAACTTGGATCTATTTCCTTCATAGTAAGGAGCAAGTTCTTGATGTTTTTATTGAATTTCATATGTTTGTTGAAAGACAATTCGGTTTTAAGATTAAAATACTTAGAACTGAAATGTCAAGGAATATGTGAATAATGCATTTAATGGTTATTTGAATTTTTTGGTATCAAACATGAGCTTACTATTCCCTATGCACCTCAACACAATGGTATAGTGGAAAGGAAGCATTGAACCATTGTTGAAATGACTAGATTTTTATTGCATGCTAAGAATATGGATTATAAATTTTGGGTTGAAGCTATGGCTTGTGCTATTTATCTCATTAATAAGACTCCTTCAAAAGCTTTATAGGATATAACTCCTGAAGAAGCTTGGTCTGGTAGGAAGCCCAATCTTGAGCATTTAAGGATTTTTGGTTCAATTGCTTATGTTCATAAACCTAAACAAAAGAGGCATAAATTAGATTCCAAATATTTTTCTTATATAAATTTATTGGTTATGGTGACCATTCTAAACCATAAAGAGTTTACAATCCAGTCACTAAAAAAGTAAAAGTTGCTAGGCATGTTTGTATTACTGAAAATGGTGTTCATGATTGCTTGAAAGTGCAAGATAATGAATTTGTTGATAGTACATTTGTGGTTGTGGAGGAAAAACCTCCTGTCTTAACCCTACTACTAATGAATCTATTTCTAAAAGTGATAGTGATGATGATCATGATAATTCTACTCCTAATGATTCTTCTTCTAGTGATAATTCTATTAGTTCTAAAAGGAATCCTAAATGGTTTAAAACTTTGATTCAAGAAAGTGATGATTATTTAGCTAGAATGGATAAACTTAAAGATAGAAGAATAAATTATTGCAAGTATGCTTTGATGTCTACTATTGTGAATTTAAATGATCCTGATTCTTTTGAGCAAGCTAAAATTCAACCTCATTGGCAAAATGCTATGCAAGAAGAATATGATAATTTGCTTGCTAATCAAACTTGGGATTTAGTTATGTTACCTCAAGGTAAAAATATTGTTTGTTGTAAGTGGTTATATAGAACTAAATTGAATGCAAATAATGAAGTTAGTAAGTTTAAAGCTATATTAGTTGCTAGAGGTTTTTCTTAAATTGAAGGCTTACATTATAATGAAACTTTTGCTCCCATTGCTAAAATGCCTACTATAAAATGTTTTCTTGCTTTAGATTCTATATGAATTGGCCTATTCATCAAATGGATGTTAAAAGTGTTTTTCTAAATAGTGATTTACATGAGGAAATCCTCCTAGTTTTGTCAAGAAAGGTAATGAACATTTAGTTTGTAAGTTAAAGAAATCAATTTATGGTTTAAAACAATCTCCTAGATAATGGTATGTGAAGATAAATGCATTCTTTCTTTCTCAAAGTTTCATTAGAAGCAAATCTGATCCAGATTTATATATTAAATGTAGTGAAGATGAAATTGTGATTATTATTTTATATGTAGATGATTTAATTCTAACTTCAAGTTCCAATCATTTGATTTTTGAAATTAAGTTTCAACTCAATCAAAAATTTCAAATGAGTGATTTGTTGGCATTATTGGATGAATTGATTATGTGTTACATTGATGTCAACACTAGGTGTTATGGTTGGTTACCAGTAGATAGGTTTTGGTTACCAACAAAAGAGACTATCTGTTGGACACTTCTGGCATGTTTGGATCAGTGAAGTATATTTGATTTTATGTGTTACATGTTCCTTGAGCATGTTTAGGTCAGTTGGTATTGACTTGGTAATTAGATATTGTCATACATTCTAGTGTTAGAATATTTATTCTTTACTTGGCATAGGTTTATTTGTATTTAGTTTGGGATATTTCTTTGGAATCCCTACATGTAATGTATCCTCTAGTCCATGTGTGAGGACAAGTCATTTATTTTATTTTCCTTTATTAAGGAATATTAGTTTATCTTCCTTAAGAGGATTATGACACATTGCACACACATATTGTGAATGGTGGCATTCATAGATTTGGGAGTTACTTTGTATCTCCTCTCCTCATCTCTATATAAGAGATGCTTTTCCTCACATTCTTCACTTTTGATATCATTGTAATGAGCTTCTCTCTCTCTCTCTCTCTCTCTTTAGGCTTTGCCTTCATTCATAATATATGAGGGGTTTTTCTTTGTTTTTCCCCTTTCAAAAGTTCTTGTGTTTCCTCTTCAAGTTTTAGGTGACTGCTCTCAAGTTGCTTTCTACTTTGGTAACATTACTTCAATCAACATGCTTACATGTATTTATTTTTATTTTCTTTCTCATGTATTTCCTTTCAATGATTTATTCACATAAATTAAATAATTTTTTATTATTTAATTAAGTTTAACCTATATTTCCCCATAATTAAATAACTTTTTAAAATAATTTAATTATCTATTTATCTTCCAAGTTAAATAAATTACATAAATTTAATTTCCCTCCATTTCAAATTAATTCAAATTCCCTTTGATTCAACTTAATTTCATTTACAATAAATTTGCATTTCATTTAGCATTTTCAAAAATCTAAATGCACATCAAATTGCATTTCCTGTTGATTTCCTATAATACATGCTCAATGCCACTGACATCGAGTCAACTCACAATCAATCTCTTCTAGCTAATTACTTAACTCTCAATCAATATTTTCTTACTAACTAGTTAAATCAGTTAACTAATCAATTAGATCAGTGTTGTAATCAATCAGTAAATTTCCTAATTGATCCATCAATTTTGTTCAACTCCCTATCAGATTCGTTATCTCTCAAATGAAGCCAATTGATCTATCAATTAGATTCAATCGCCAAGACTGATTCTCTCTCACCTACTTCTCACATTAAATCTCGATCATTGATCAAATCAAGTCTCAAATCAATCTCAACCATCCAATTAGATCCTCTAGAATCTATAAATTCGGCATCAATTCCTCTTTTTTAGAAATCATGATCTTCAAATTCTCGTGTCATCATATTTTCAGTCTTTCATATCATGACTCTGAGAGTCAACATATTACAAGATGCAAAAGGGCAATGAAAGTGACAAGCTCAAATTCAATAGGGAGTTTTTAGTGACAATTAATTTTCTTGTTGATTTTTGAATGCAAAATTCCATTGATGTTACAGACAAATAATTAAATTTGGGCTTTTGTGGTTTCTAGTTGAATTGGATTAATGGTAATAATTTTCTTTATGTACATATTGGTGAAGTTGACGTCAAGTAAAACCTCTTATTTATTTCAAGATTTTTCATGTGTTCTTGATTAAGATAAATGCATTTTAGAGGAACTTGAAACCTAAATCCCACATCAAAAAATAAAACCAGTAGCGAACCAAAGTCTAAACAACTGCCAACCGACAACAAAAGTAGGGGATACATCCCACAACTCCTAAACCAAAAACAACAAAAACAAAGCAAAACATCAACTAGCAAAACCAGAGCTTTCATGAGCTTTGTATTTTTCTAGGTCATATTCCTATTAATATCTTCTAGTTCCTCCATGATAAATCTCAAGCTTCTCCTCTCCTAGTTCTTGCTTCTCATCTTGGTTGAAGGTCCACTAGAGATCTGTATATCAACATCATGTGTGTTTATTCTCGAACTCTTCTTGCTCATCTTGGATAATGATGGATGGGCTCATTGAAGATAAATTCTCTCATTAACCATTTTGAGGCCTTCCACACTACTATTCATAGCCTCTTTGCCGATTTACACCAATCCCCTGAGGTTGCCATTTAATTCCTCCATTCTTTTTTCTAGATAGGCAATTCTTCACTCATTTTTAGTTTTCACAATCCTAATATCTTTTGTTAATTTTTGATTCATCCTCAGAATCCTGTTGGTTTTGTCTTGCATAGGATTCTCCGTGAAGGTATTGATATTATCATTAATGTCCTATTTTAAGAAAGTAATTTCACTATTCATCCAGTGAAAACACTTCACCTGGTTACTAGTAGAATTAGCAAGGAGCACTTCAAAGTCATTCTCATCCTTTTTTATATTCTCCTAGGTCCACATTAAGGGGGATATCCTGTTTAATTTATTCATCCACTTTACCCTTTGTTTCCACCCCTTTCCCCATTTTAAACTTTTTCAAACTTTGAGGATCCATAACAGGGGATTTAGAATGTAGGGTTTTGAACTTTTTAGCCACTTGTCTAGGAAGGAATTTTCTTTTCCTGCTACTATTTGTACCGGAGGTAGTTTTTTGCGAGGGACCCTCATCCTCTGATGACCGGTAATTAGAATCATCAGACACATGGATGTCATTCTAGTCCATCCTCATATCCCCACAAGGGCCTCTGTGGCTTGGCAATATTATATCATGTGCACTCATATTGGGGGGTTTAATATCCCAAAAATGAGGGTACAATATATTGCCTATTGGTGAAAATAGGGAGGTTTTTAATTTGGACTATTAAAAAATACAATATTTGGTGAAAATAGGGGGCTTTTAATTCAGGCTGTGTATTGGGAAGGGGTGACAAAAAAGAGTTTAGGGCAATGTTTTTTGAAAATAGGGGGAATATTTAGTATGTCATGAATGCACGTGCTATAACCCAGGTTTACTAAGTAAAGCCCCCGTGCATATCCCACACCTCCTTCTCATTAAACTCGACATCAGAAACCACATGAACATCATCACTAGCCAAATGATTAGGGTTATTTACAAAAGGGGAGGGCTTAACCTCATGTGCTTTGGCATATTCCATAATAAGTAAGATTAACCCCTCATACAAAATTGGGTTTTCATTATTTTTAGCATGATGTAAAAGACTATACTCAAGAGAATAAAGTAAATAAAAAGGCAGAGAAATTTTTCTATCATGCCTAAAATGTATTAAAATTGTGAAATGATTGGAAAAAATGCTAGCATAACTGTCATCCAGAGTTATGTATCTCATTATAATCTCTACTACATCCGCCTATAGATTCATGAGGTCTTTCTTGTTGTATCCCCCATATGGCATTTTCCTTACTCTATTTCTTTCACTCTATTTGTCATAGAAGATTGAAAAAGCTTCCTTCAAGGTCTTTCTCTCTCTATAGAACTTTTTTCCTTCCATTTTTAAACCTGTAATCTCTTCTATGAAATTATCATCAATTCTAAATTTGGCACCATACACAGAGAATGCACTTCTGTCAGCCCTTCACAAAATCTTCCTTCAAGCTGGGCTCTTGGCCATGTAGCTTTCTGAGGTAAGGCTCAAGGTTGTTGTCCATAATTTCAGTCCACATCTCCTTGTTATGTTCCCACTTCTAGCATGAGTTTAGCTCCAATCTATTCTTATCTCCCCCCATAACTAGAATACCTATGCAATTTTTATTGTCCATAAAACTAATACCTGACCCAAACCAGTAGATACAAAGCCAGACATGCAAGAAGAATCTAGAATTTTGTATCCACATATTTCTAGAAATGACTTTACTCATGTGAGTTGATGCCATAATTACAATTTGGTAATTGGGCAAGAGTTTCATCATCCTTACGTGTCAACTCACACAAGTGAGTTAGGAAGGAATTTGTAGTCATCCACCATTTAATTTCATCATTTACCACTCCAAGTTTTTCCATGTGATCAATAGGAATATTACCTTCCCTAAAGACATGAGAAATTTGAATTTTGTCTAGTTGGCAGTCATACCAAGGCACTCCTGGATTAAATGCTTGATAGTCTAGCTAGGAGATGCTTTTATAATTAGGCATTCATCTCTAAATTTTTGCATTCATTGAAATCATTTCCACATTCATACAAATAATATTTCACCTTTGTTAAGGTAGAATTTTTCATTCATATGAGGAGTTTTTTTGCATTTGTGTGATAATTGTCATGCCAGCTAGGTAAAATAGAAAGGGTATAAAAGTGCTCACTGTGAATTTTGCTTTACCTTTCTCAATTTTCTATAGAAATTCATCTTTTGATTAGAAAATAAATTGATAGAATACCTAGATAATTGGGAACGAATTCAATATGATACCTCGTAAAATAAAGACGAAGCTTCTAGGTTACTATCAAAGAGAAGAAAAGAGGAGGTTCAACAAGCTATTCCAGTGGTTTTTGCAAGCAAAGAAATTAATCAATGAGCCCGACGAATACATCAAAATTACAAAATATAAAATGTGCATTATGGCTTACACCTAGAAATATAACATGCATCTCAGAATGATTTTGATGTTCTAATTTCTTATTCTATTTTCTAGAAAATTCTAAGTTTTTTTTTGCAGATCCCACTATTAAATGACATATATTTTCAAATTGATAAGGTAATTGTTTCACATTCATTGGAAGTTCAGTTGACATTTGCATTTTGTGAATGTTGCATTTGTTTGTTTACTATTTCACATTCTACTGCCAAAAATAATTTATGTTTTGACCTCCAAATTCATTTTCTATTTTTTATTTGTTACTAGTGTCCTATTTTGAGCATGTGGCAAATGGAGTTCTAAGGAGAAAAGCTTATGATCGGTCAAAGACACAAAATTAACAACACTACTAATTCATTATTTTTCCAAAGGTAGTATAAGAGGGTGTCATATTTTTTCTAGATTAGCTCATAGTTCATTTGGTGCTTAAGATGAATAACTTCTTTGACATATCTAGGGCACTTCCTCATTCTGTTTAACCCCACTAGAAGGCTTGCCTCTTGAAGGATTTGTAGCATCCTTAAATTGCAACCCTTATAATTTTTTATCAAATTTGGGTCTTCGCCTTAGTGTTTGCACCCCTTGGCTTGATAAGAGACCTAATTATGCTCATACATGTCATAAACATCATCTAGCTCAAAGATGCACCTCATTGCTACCATGGTCCTACCCCAAAATAGGCTGCCTAATGCGGACCTATTTTGGACCCCCTGACCTATCTCAAATTTGAGCGGGAAAAACCCCCTCCATGTTGGCTCATGTTGAAAAATTAATTCATTTTCCCTTCGAGAAAGTATATAAGGGGATTTCCCCTCTCATTTAATCATTAGATAACATTAATGAGTAAGCTTTGAGAATTCAAGAAATCAAACATTCAAGTATTCAAGAGCAATTGAACATTTTTAGTCTTCCTTCAAGCTTTGGAGCGACAATATAGTCAAGATTTCAAGCATTGAAGACAAGATCATTATCCTAATTCATTAAGTCCTAATTCCATGTGAAGGCAAGAAAAAGTTTACAAGGAGGTATAAGCATTTTATTTTCAGTCAATTCAACATCCACTCAAAGAGGAGGATTTATATTTTTAGTCATTTTCAATTATAGTATTTCAACATCTTGCTTAATTCCAAAACTAGGATTTGACCTAAAGGCAAGCCCCTATCCCCAACATACTTCCATTTCCATTTTTGTATAGAAAAATAGGTGCATAGTTGTAAATATTGGGATAAGTTTTAGATACAGAGACAAAAAAACCCTTTTCTATGATCGGAAATCTTGGAGGACAAGGAGGGGGCATCTTGGTCCCTGCACATGGTGCCAGCTACTTTTGGTAGTTTTCACAAAGCATTTTTGAATCATATCATACTTCTCAAATCAAGGTGCATGACAAAATCCTAAATTTACAACTCACTGTTTTCTCAGATTTATCTTCATTTCTATCACTTAGTCTTAATTCAACTAGTCAACTTACAAAAGAGGGTCAAACACATTCCATCTCGACCAGTCTACTTAGTATTCAGTCCTAATCTAGTTAGTGACAAAATTTAGTGAATTTCCCCCCTCTTTTGAATGTAAAGTCATCTCCCCATCAAAGAGAAAATAAGTGATTTTGTGATTTCTCCTTCTATCTTATAAATTGCCAAGTCACCTAATTTTCCCCTTTACATTTTGGTGAACCCAATGTCAATTTTCCTTCTAATTTTGGAGTGTTATGTAATTTGCAATTCAAATTTTCAATTACAAATTTAATTTCCTTGAAATTTTAAAAAATTTAGAGCTTAAATTTACAAAAAAACCCCTAATTTTTAGATTCAAAATTGAGCTTCTTGTTGGTTCCCAAATGGTTTTACACTGCAAGAGGAAAAAGCCAAGTTGATTCTTCAAATATCTATGGATAATCCAAATCCAACTATTAAAATCCAGAATAACTTGGACCAACTTACAAGGATTCAGACAAATCCTTCACTTTGGGCTCTGCAAAACCTAGGAGGGTGATCCCTTAGTGAATTTTATGATCTCTGCACCATCCTCAAAAGTTCACTAAAACAAAGTTGATAATCTCATATATAGGCTCAACAACAGGGAGAATGCTCAAGTATGGAAAATCCTTCAGTGATCCTCAACCTAATTGCAGCATGAGATGGGTATAACACATAATAACAAACATGAATTGAAAGGTATTCTGGTAATCAACAATTTAATAGAAAGAATAGATGAATGGAGCACAAAACTAATTGTAAAGACTAAGACAAGCTAATGACTTGTACCCTATTCCATAGTGAAGATAATTTAAAATTTTAATACTGGAACCCAAAACATTAATACCAGAATAGCAGTTGAACCAATTAAGCATAAACAATAATCACAGAATAAACACCATCCACATGACACCAAGATTTATATGTGGAAAACCCGGTAAAGGGAAAAACCATGGTACGAAGCCTACCCAAAGTTAGATAATACTTTTGCAGTAAGTATGTGAATTACAATTGAGGAGCCTACACTTGTAGGAAGGCCAACAACCTAGAGTGCACTGCTCATCATAAAAAGGAGCCTCACTGACTACATAGAAATCCAGACTACAATCCGGAGAAGTCTTGAACTGTAAAAGATAACATCTCGTATGTCTGAGTATAGTTCTGGTTAAGCTCAATACTGGAGGACTAAATCCTCTTACATACACCCAATTTGATCTCCAATAATCGACCAAATCCTCTACTTGAATGATATAACATTATTCACACATTACATTCCTTGACCATGACCTCTAACATAATCATGATGATCTACAATGAGATCTTACATCTATATATATACAAACCCTCGACCATAAACAATTAGGTCAGCCACTAGATAATAAACCAATTACATAATTACAAACCATGTCAGCCTTAGATGAAACAAATAATAGCCAACACATAAGACATCTTGAAAACAAATCGAGAGGTCCAATCCACACGTTACATTAAAGTCGGTCCATAACCTAGATCAACCAGGACCCAGTATAGGTCCACACACTACAACAATGGTCTCCATCAACCAAGTCTCGAATGTGATCACCAACAACATCCTGAAACTCCACCAGAAGTTGCACCAACACCACTTATGCAATTCATCAAAGATCTTTATCAAAAGATCTATTGGTGAAACCCTTGTCGAAACCAGAAACCAAGCTTCTAAGCAAGCAGGATAGCATTTGATCACCAGATCAAAACCAACTGACTGAATATGAGCATGAGTATCATGAACAAGCCAATTCCATCACCAAACTATACCAGGGCCTACCAGATCATGCTAGATCCAAATCAACTAGAAACCACTCAACCTACTAGGACCAGAAGGGTTTCGATAAAGCATCCAAACGGCTAGTGTTGGCATCAATGACAAAACATTAATGCAACACATAATCAATTCCACCAAATGGCCAACAATCTCCCCCTTTTGTATTGATGGAAACACTAGATGTGAAAAACATCTAAGTACCAAGAAATGCCAAACAAGTCTCCCTAATGGAAGACAACAAACAATCTCCCATATACAGCTCTGAATGTCAATATCTCTCCCCTTTACTTTTCTTATTCATATCTCTCCCCCAATGATTTTTTCTTTTTATTTCTTTGTCTTTTTCACATCAATATCTCTACCCTTTACTTTTCTTATTCATATCTCTCCCCCAATGATTTTTTCTTTTTCTTTCTTTGTATTTTTCACATCAATATCTCTCCCCCTTTGACATCAATGCTAGAAATCTGACAAAAAATATCAAAGAAAAAATATAAACCATTGAATCACAAAGTTGACTACTCCCCCTGAACAGTAGCATCCCACATCAGTGTCAAAATGAATAGAATCTCTGATAATGCATGTCGGACTGATGCCAAACCACATCAATCAAGTCTCTACCGGAGGGGCAGAAACTCCCAATCTATCTCTCAGGTACTCAAATGATTCCTTGGGTAGAGTTTTAGTGAAAATATCTGCAATCTTATCTTTAGTGTTCACATAAACTAGTCTAACTTCATTTGCTTCCACCTTTTCCCTCAAAAAGTTATACTTTATAGATATGTGCTTTGTTTTAGAATGAAATATCAGATTCTTTGATATATCAATAGCAACAGAGTTATCACAGTGAATACCTAGTGGTGCATCATAATCCACCTTTATATGCTTCAACATTTACTTCATCCATAAGATTTGTGTACAGTTAGTAGCAGCAACAACATACTCAGCTTTAGTAGTAGATAAAGAAGTACATTACTTTTTCTTGTTGATCCATGAAACCAACTTCTTTGCAAGAAAGAAAGCTCCATCGGAAGTCCTTTTCCGAACATCAATATCTCTAGCCCAATCAACATCTGTATATGCACATACAGTAAAGTTATCATCCTTATGGTACCACAAACCATATTCTGATGTACCTTGCAAGTATCTAAAAAAATTTTTCACCGCAAACTCATGATTTTCTCTAGGATCACTCTAAAATCTTGAAACAATACAAACAACATTCATAATGTCAGGTCTAGTCTAAGTCAAATAAAGAAGACCTCGAATCATAGTTTTGTATCTTGTAGGATTTACTGGTGCAGAAACATCTTTTCTTGTCAATTTCTCACTTGTAACCATATGAGTACTTACTGGTTTAGAATCTCCCATACCAAATTTCTTCAACAATTCCTTAGCATATTTAGTTTGACAGATGAAAACACCTTTGTCACCCTAAGTAATCTGTAAACCTAAGCAAAATTTCATCTCACCAATCATAGACATCTCAAATTATTTCTCCATATTCTTAAAAAATTCTATGCATAACTTATCTTCACCTCCAAAAATATTGTCATCAACAAATACTTCAATAATCAGCATATCATAATCAATGATCTTATAATATAAATTACTATCAACACTACCCTTAGTAAAACCAAGATTCAAAAGATATTTATCCAACCTTGCATACCAAGCTCTAGGTGCTTGTTTCAATCCATATAAAACTTTCCTTAACCTGCAAACCATATTTGTATCATCTGATAGTAAAAAACCATCAGGTTTCTTAATATAAACTTCCTCATCAAGATCCCATTAAAAAATGCACATTTAACATCCATCTGATAAACCTTGTAGTTTTTATAAGTAGCATAGGTAATAAATAATCTTACAGCTTCAATCCTAGCTACAGGTGCAAAAGTCTCTCCATAATCAATTCCTTCCTCCTAAGAATATCCTTTACAAACCAATCTAGCCTTAGTCCTTATAACTTGACCATCCTCATTCAATTTATTCCTAAAAAACCATTTAGTTCCAATAACATTTTTCTTTTTAGGCTAGGGAGCCAAGGTCCATGTGTTATTTTTCTCGATTTGATATAATTCTCCTTCCATAGCTTTCAACCAATATTCATCTTTACATGCCTCAATTACTGATACCAGTTGAACTGGTGAAATTAAACATACCTCATTAGTTGCCAATCTTCTTCTTGTCATCACTCCATTGCTCTTATCCCCAATGATGCTACCTCTTTTGTTCCTCTTCTTCCTTATTCTTTAGTTACTATAGAATTCTCTAATATTGCCAGAGTAACTGGTTCAACACTCTATTACGGTAAAGGTGCTACTAGTTCACATATAATCATTTCCACTATCGGTTCCTTCTCATAAACTCTGATTTGACTTTTGTTCAACTCATCTAATTTGACATTAGCGCTCTCCACAATTCTCTGCAATCTCTTGTTATAACATCTATATTCTTTTCTTTCATTAGAATAACCAAGAAATATGCCTTCATCACATCTAGGATCAGATTTCCCAATGAAATCATCTCTCTTGATATAACATTTACTACCAATAATTCTGAAATACTTAACTGTGGGTGTATTTTCAAACCATAATTCATAAAGTGTCTTATCAGTTTCTCCTTTGATATGTATTCTATTGAATGTATAAACCGTTGTGCTCACTACTTTTCTCTAGTAGATATGAGGTAGACTATCTTCCATCATCATTGTTCTAGCCGCATCCAAGATAGTTATCTTCTTCCTTTCCACAAATCCATTTTGCCGCAGTGTCCGGGGAGCAGAAAATTGTCTTCTTATACCATGCTTCTCACAAAAGTTATTAAACTCACTGGATGTGAATTATCCACCATGATCTGACCTCAAACATTTTATCTTCAATCCTATCTCAATTTCCACTTTAGCCTTAAAGATTTTAAACTTTTCAAATGCTTCATATTTTTCTTTTAGAAAAGTAACCCACATCATTCTAGAATAATCATCAATGATTAACATGAAATATTTATCACTTTGAAAACTTTTAACTCTAGCAGGGCCACACAAGTCAGTATGAATAAGATCAAGAACATCATTTTATTTATCTTGTATACTCCTAAAAGAGGTTCTAACATGTTTACCCATTTGACATTCTTTACATACCGGATTATAGGGCTTCATAATCTTAGGTATATCCCTAACTGCCTTAGTTGAAATGATTTTGAAAATGCAATCAAAATTCACACAACACAACCTTTTATGCCATAGCCAACTCTCATCAATTTTTGTAATCAAACATGTCTTCTCACCGAAGTTCAAATGAAAGATATTACCTTTTGTCTATGTACCAGTTGCAATCTCTAAACTAGATCTATTAATGATTTTGCATTTTCCATCCTTGTACTGTAATTGAAATCCCCGATCCACCAATTGTCCTACACTCAAGAGATTATGCCTTAAAGCTTCAACATAATTAATATTGTCAGTATTGTTCTTACCATCCAATGATATAGTTCCTTTTCCTTTGATCATACATGATTTTTCATCTCCAAATCTAACTAGACCACCATCAAATTCTTGCAAGGATAGAAACTTCCCTTTATCTCCAGTCATATGATGTGAACAACCATTGTCAATTACCCATTCATCCTTGTCTTCAATTTTAGTAGCAAGTGCCTTCTCTTTAGGTACATTCTCTTCTAGTGCAGGAACATCTTCCTTGATAGCCAAGAACACCCATTCCTTCCCATTACTGGAACCACTAGTAGAGTCTTCTACCAATTCATCATCAGAATCAATAATGCCTTCCTCATCCACTATGTAGCATGATATGTCTCTATTTTTCTTGTACTTGTAATTGTTCTAATATCCAAGTTTAGGCTTGAATGATCTTCTAGATCTTTCTTCAAATCTTGAATTCCTTTCAGGACATCTAGATACAAAATGACCAATCTTATTACATGCAAAATATTTAAAAGGTGGTTTTCCTTCATACTTACTTCCTACCGGTCCTTTAGGTACTCTTCTAGCAAATAGTGCTTCAAGTTGCTCAAACTCATCATATTAGCTCTTCATATCCTCTAATTCCTTTGCATATAAAGCTTTCCAATCTTCCTTATTGGTTGTAGATGTAGATGCATGAAAAGAAGGTCTAGACTTCAAAGCTCCAAAAAGTCCAAATTCTTCAAGCTCAAAAGAAGAAAGTTTCCCAACCAAAGTATCTTTGTTGACAGATGTGTTAGCCATTGTTCTCAATTCATTAATAGTAGTAGCCTTCATTTTATAAGCCAGTGGTAGGGCTCTCAAGACTTTAGAAACAATTTCATCTTCGCTCAGAGTTCCACCACAACATTGAATTCCCATGACAGTCTCATTTACCCTTTCCATGAATGCAGTAATCCTTTCATCTTATTCCATCTTTAGGTTTTCATATCTCACCCGATAACCATTAAGTTTAGCAATCTTCACTATAGGGTCACCTTCACTAAGAGTCTCCTACTTATCCCATATAGCCTTTATATATTATTTGTAGGTTATTTCCATTATTTGCTGATGAGAAAGTGCACACAAGAGGGCTTCTCTTGCTCTACAATCATTCTCAAGATCCTTGTCCAAGTTTACTGGAGGAGGATTGCCAGATCCCGGATTATAAGGTGTGACATCATTCTATGTGATCTCCCAAATCTCCTTGCCAAGACATCTCAAACGAGTCTCCATCTGAATCTTCCATACTATGTAATTTTTTGCATCAAGCCTTGGAATATCCCTTCAAAAGATAGCTCCAGAAGAACAGGATGAACTTGAACTATTAGTCACCATAGGATCCTCCTCAAGTGGTTAAGATTTCTGCAGAGAGGACCAAATTTGTGATACCGATTGTCAGACTGTTCAAATAACTAGAAGACATCTGAGAGGGGAGGGGGTGAGTGAGTTGTCATAGATTACCAGAACTATTAGCAATTTAAAACTTTAATACCAGAACACAAAACATTAATACTAGAATAGCAGTTAA
This sequence comes from Cryptomeria japonica, assembly GCF_030272615.1. Taxonomy (NCBI): domain Eukaryota; kingdom Viridiplantae; phylum Streptophyta; class Pinopsida; order Cupressales; family Cupressaceae; genus Cryptomeria; species Cryptomeria japonica. The sequence goes on along the minus strand of NC_081408.1, from coordinate 151,926,875 downwards.
ACCAATTAAGCATAAACAATAATCAGGGAATAAACACCATCCACATGACACCAAGATTTATACGTGGAAAACCCGATAAAGGGAAAAATGATGGTGGGAAGCCTACCCACAATCAGATAATACTTCTGCAATAAGTATGTGAATTACAATTGAGGGGCGTACACTTGCAAGAAGGCCAACAACCTAGAGCGCACTGCTCATCACAAAAAGGAGCCTCAATGACTACATAGAAATCCAAACTACAATCCAGAGAAGTGTTGAACTGCAAAAGATAACATCTCCTATGCCTAATTACAGTTCTGGTTAAGCTCAATACCAAAGGACTAAATCCTCTTACATAAATCCAATTTGATCTCCAACAATCGACCAAATCCTCTACCTGAATGATATTACATTATTCGTACATTACATTCCTTGACCATGACCTCTAACATAACCATGATGATCTACAATGAGATCTTACATCTATATATATACAAATCCTTGACCATAAACAATTAGGTTGGCCACCAGATAATAAACTAATTACAAAATTACAAACCATGTCGGCCTTAGACCAAACAAATAATATCCAACACATAAGACATTGTGGAAACACACCGAGAGGTCCAATCCACATGCTACATTAAATTCAGTCCATAACCTAGATCAGTCAGGACCTAGTATAGGTCCACATGCTACAACAATGATCTCCATCAGCCAAGTCTCAAACATTATCACCAACAGCATCCTAAAACTCCACCACAAGCTGCACCAACACCATTTATGCAATTCATCAAAGATCTTTATCAAAATCTCTATCAGTGAAACCCTCGCTGGAACTAGAAACCAAGCTTCTAAGCAAGTAGGATAGCATCTGATGACCAGATCAAAACAAACTGACCAAATATGAGCATGAGTATCATGAACAAGCCAATTCCATCATTAACCTATATCGGAGCCTACCGAATCATGCTAGATCCAAATCAACTAGAAACCACTCAACCTACCAGGACCAGAAGGGTGTCGGTAAAGTATCCAAACAGCTAGTGTTGGAATCAATGACAAAATATCAATGCAACACATAATCAATTCCACCAAATGGCCAACACTAATTGCATCCAAATATCTACAACTACTTCTCTGATATTTCATGCATTTGACCATCCTTGGTGTTATTATTGATGAAAATCTAATACGAGCCCACCTTACTGTTTCTCATGACACACTGGGTTCACTCCTCGAGGAGACAACCACTACAAGAATAGAAAACTTCCTATTAGATGCTTCAATTGCACGAGATAACTCTAACTATGTTTCAAGAGCTTGAACAATCTCCATTGGTTTTCAAAAATATCTCTGCTCATGCTCAAAATGCCTTTGGTAATTTGAAATAAGAAGATTTCTCTCTTTCATTATTCTTTTGTTATCAGACAAGACCCCATCCACCATTACCTACTCGTGCGCGTGAAGAAAAGATGCCAATTTATTTTGAAATGAATTTTGAATCTCATCTGACGATCTTCCTCCACGTTAGCGCATTGCATGATCCATCCTAGTCAATCTAACATTTACCATCAAATGTGGAAAGTGAACCCATCAAAGGTATGATGAGACACCTCCAACTCACCACCACCTCACCTTGATCAGTGGACCACAACTTTCGGCTTACCTTGACCCATCTTGGACACATGACATCATCTCATAATGTCATGGTCCATAATCCCCTTGCATCTCTTGATCACAAGGGTACGAGGGTCATTGGATCTGTTTGAGCTTTATCTCATTGCCACTGTGACCGCCTTCTTAAGCCCCTTAATAGTTGAGCAACTTTTTTGCAGAAATTAAAACATCTCCATCCATTCAGGCATGTGTACATAAGAAAGCCCTTAGTAACTCAAACTTTACCCGTTGGGAACCGGTAACATCAAATGTTTGAAAGGTCAAACCATTAGCTCACCCTACTCGCTTAGGACATGTCATAGCATCTCGTGATGTTGCAGTCCTTATCTTACTTGCACCATCAACCACGAGGTAGCGTGGGCCATCAGATCTGCCCTGCCTTTAGTCATCGGTCGAAATATTAAAACTTTAGACTTAGGAAATTATTAATAGGCACTGGCATAAATATTAAAGGGGGCTCGACCATAGGGAGATTTTACATGCAGATAGGAAAATATAAAGGGGTCGACCGAAAACAACTTAATGCCTAGGAAATACAATGGCCCCACCAACAGTAATCGACCCTTGGCTTAAGTGGAAAAAGGTAATGAAGGAAAATGACAACCTTAGCCTTTTTTTTTTTAACAAGACTTAATCAGAAATTCATAAACCCTATGATGGTATGATGAAAGAATAAGTATTCAGTAGAATACAGAGAAGGGGGGTGAATAAGTATATTGAAAAACTAATATAATGTTCCCAAACTCAAACTCAGTCAAACAAAGTAAACATATCTCAGTCAAGATCAACATTCATAGGAATACTTGACATTAACCGATTTAACTATTATGACAACTTTAACTGTAAACACCTTCAATCTTGTAAACATCAACAATGCTTAATCATAACTCAACATATTCATCTCTTAATGCTTTAACTTAACATGCCTTATTAGAAGTTAACCAAATCAACAAATAAGATCACAACCACAAAAGCATTCACCACTTGACACAAATGTTTATACATGGAAAACCCAAATAGGTAAAAACCACGGTGAGATGGGACTCACAAGGATAGCTATTTGAACTCTTTCAAAGTTCGCCTTGTTAGGAGCCAAATCTTGTTAGAGCTTTATAATAAGTCATGTTAAGAACTAATTCCGGTTAGGAATCACTCGGTTAAGGGATTTACAAATATTCCTTGTTAGAAGCACAATACCCTTTTAGGAGTAACCTCGCTAGAGGATTTAAGAATCCAAGCTAATGGACCACCTTGTTAGAGGATTTAATGAGTAAGCAAGCTTGTTAGAGTTTACCCGGTTAAGGGATTTTACTTTTTCTATAATTGTTAGAAAACAATAGGTTTTCTTGATCTGTCTAAGTAGCACTATATTTGCCTGATCAGATCCTTCTAAGCTTCAATTTGCCTTCACTCATCAAAGTGCAGATCCATTCACTAGTTGGGCAACTGCACATTCAACAGGTTTTCTACCAATCTTGCCAACAACCTTTACAATAAACTTCATCGACCTTAAATACAAATCAATTACGTTGGTAACACAACAAAAACCTAATTCTCGTCATTGAGAGTACAAAAAAGTCAGTTCAATCTTGACCATTAGAAATCATGAAAATCTCTACACATTCTTCAAGACAATTCCAACCACTCCATGATCACCACTCCATTATAATTTGTAAATCATCACATGTTGTGCATTAAATGCAATCCACTTTTCTCCTTCCCTAGATAATAAACTATTGGCATTTTTGATGATTATGTTGTGATTGTCATTGATGGACACACAATTGCTATGAGATCACTTTTTGAATGTATGAATTATGCTCAACTGACATTTGTTCCAAACTGATATTATGTTGTAGACTTTAGACTATCGATGTTTTGTAGAAAGTGTTTACCGATCTCAAGCAACATGAAGACCTCAAGCGGTTCGAGGATCTCAAGCGGGATGGAGCAAAGGAACTAAAAGTGATAGTTATTATTTTCCCAGTCTTCATTTTTTTTCAACCGGTAATTAGTTTAATAATTAAACTGGTATTACTTTGAGTTACCAACCGGTAATCGATAAAGTTGTATAAACTGGTAATACTCTGTGATGAGTTACCAACGGGTATATTTTTGTGATGAGTTACCATCCACCAACACTTTGACATTGATTTTGTGTCATGTTACCAAATGTGTCTAGATACACTAAACCAAGGAACTTGCAATGTAATCCTATTGGACCGACATGAAATCAGATTCCTTTTAAGGACATCATGTCTAGGGTTTTAGGAGTTGTTAGGGTTCAAGGTGATTGTTGAGGTTTTTGCATGTGCGATTATAGAAGAAGAATAGGTTTGTGTGAAGAAATAGAGTGTGAATATATTGAAGACTGAAGTAATATTGAAATGCATTAATAATGAGCTATGAGGGATCTAACCAAGCATACCGTGCTAATATTTAGATCACTCACTTGTTGATTACTCACATCTTCAACAAGTCTGAAACCTTTAACCGAGTAGGCTTGGCAAAGCCTTTGTAAATCCTCTAACAAGGTGGTTCACAACTATGGATCTGAAATCCTCTCACAAGGTAGTCTTTGATCAGACTTATCTCCTAATAGAGATTGAGATTCCTAATAGGATCTATTCTAGTAAAGAATATTGTATGACCTTAACCGATCTGACCTTAATCAGTCTGGTTACTATTCTGCAGATAGTTACTTGTGAGTTTCATCTCACTGTGGTTTTTCCCATTTTGGTTTCCATGTCAAAATCTCTTGTGTTATGGTGATTGTTCTTCTATGGGTGATTGCCTTATTTGTTGTCTGGTTTGCATGTGTGTTAACTGGTTTGTTTGTAAAACTATTTTACCAGTTTATTGCTAGACTGCTAAAGTGTTTGAGTTCAGTATTTTTTGGTATACTAATTCACCCCCCCTCTTAGTATTCATCAATTGGTATCAGAGCCAACCTTTCTATAAGTCTAACCACTTGGAAAGAGATATGGGGGAATACACTATGAGGGAACTTACTCATTAGCTCACTCAGACTGAGCAAGCCTATGATGAACTTAAAGTCAAATATAAGGCCTCTTAGGCAAAAAGAAAAGAACATGCTGAAAAATTGATGGAGCTAACTGAAAATAGTTCTTTTGATGAAGCGGACATGGAAGCCCTAGTTCAAGAAGTTGAAAAACTGAATGAGTCCAATGCCAACCTAAGAAGGGAACTTGAAGGACTAACTATCAGAATGTGTCGAGAGCTTGAGAACCGGAGGAAAGCTGAAGATCTGGTAAAAGACAAAGATCATGAGATCTCCAAGCTGAAGCAAGAGATCAGTGCACTTACCACTCATCTTCATGAAAGTAAAGTGGAAATGGAAGAAATGCAAGGTGATCTACACATGGTTGTTTCTGAGAATGCAACCTTAAAGGAATCCAATGCTGCTATTTCCAAACAACTCATTGAGTCAAAGGAAATACTTGCCAAATTCAATAAGAGCTCTGTTAAGCTAGAGAAAAAGCTTGAATCAGTTAAACTGGTAAAGAATACTAATGAAATTGGTTTCTTTGAATACGAGGAAGGTGAGACCTCTAGAACAAAAGATGGAGCATCAAAGGATAAAGGTAAGAAAAAGTTCAAACCTATTTGCTTTAATTGTCTCAAGGAAGGACACACTGCTAATGTATGTAGAAGTAAGGCTTACAATAATTTTCCTTATTTTCTAAACGATAAGCCTAGACCCAATAAATTCAATGGTAATTGTTATGCATGCAACAAGTTTGGGCATAGAGCATTTGAATGCAGGTTTGTCATGCACAACATAGAAAGGTATCCTCAAAGGAGTCAAGGAGTTTTTCCTGAACCCCTTGGGAACTGAAACCCAAACCAGTTTAATACCTATAATCATCAGTCAGGTAACGGTGGCTATCGAGTGGCAACCAGATGGAGAACAACCTGTTTTATTTGTCATGACAGTGGTCACACTGCTGCAACATGCAGAAGGAAGAATGGAAACATGAACAATGGACCTTGGAGAGCACCTAGAATGGTTTGCTCTCATTGCAACAAACCGGGTCATATAGCAAGATTCTATGGGATGAGAAAGAATATATCGGATGATATACTGGTCACTTCGGAAGGAAATATTGATGTTGAAACTGTTCAAGTGGATATGAAGAAAGCATGGAAAAAGAAGCCAAAAAAAGTGATCCAAGAAGAACTGGTTTCTGCACCTAGGATCAACTCTGTCTCTGTTGCAGTGGTAAATGCTGCCTACAGGATGATCATGGAAGATGCATTATTTGATTTATGCACCTATATGCAAAGGCAACTTCTGGTGAACCTGATGTTGATTAAATAGGACAATGCCTTGAGATTTAAGTTTGGACAACTATTGGTTGGGTTTCTCTTCTACTTCCAAGGTTACTTCCCAGGAGTCAGAGATATTTAGTGGTTTGTCGACCAACTGGTTACAAAGCAAATCAAGGAAAGCCTTCAAGCAGTTGGAACTGGTTATCCAGAAGTTTTGAACAAATACTTTGATGAGTTCAGACACAAAATGAGCCAAAGAGTGAGAATACTAGGTGATATTGTCAAGAAATATGAAGATGGCATCTGCTTCACCATCAAAGTTGATGAGTGCATAATGAAGGTGGTTGAGCCTAGATAGGAAGAAGTGGAACCCATGGGATATGAGGTAATGTATGACATGCTAGATGTGTATGCCTCTACCCTACTCGCCTCGCCCCTTGACCAAAAGGCAAAGAGAACTGACACCTATTTGGAAAGGGTTACACCAGTTGAAGAGCCTTCAGTAAAGAAGGGAAAGGTAATGCCTTTAGTATTGACACCGGTTGCTGCAGCAAGTCCCAAAGTGACCAAGCAGTCACCAACAATGAAGAAACTAGAAGCTACTCCTACCAAAGTATTTGAGAGAAAGCGGAAGACAAAAAGAAACACACCGGACTCAGAGGACACTATGTCTGAGGAATGGCCTAAGAAGACTAGGAAAACAAGGAAAAAGACAAAGACAACCAACAATGAATTGGCAACATCTGCACTAGTAAATATTGATATTTCCTCCTACAAACCTTTGACACATTGTCAAAGAACTATTAAGAATATTAGAAGAAAATTGCTTGGTGCTTTTATGATTTTAATGATGATGAAAAGGAAGAAGTTGAACAGAAAGTCATTAAATATTTATGTATTAATGATCGGTGGCCATTAAAAATTAAATTTGAGACACCTGATTCTTTATATAATTCTTTAGATAACAAATGGCGCATTGCCATAGAGAAGGATCAAGAAATAAGAGAGGAAGTATTTGCACAATTCTTTCCTGATGTACCTAAATCAGAACTTTATGAAGTGGTGGAAAGATATAAGGGCCTCTTCTTCATGAGAAGAAGGAGACTCCTATTGCTAGAAGAAAAAGTCCTGAAAGTGGTAAAAGATACCCACTCACTTTCTCAATCCGCTCTAAGGTTGCACCAAGTGGCAGAAGCCAACAGGAAAGCTGAGCAAGAACTAGAAATCAATAAACCAGATGAGGTGTATGATAGTGAAGGAGTACCCATCACTGATCAAATGGAACCCATTGATGTTGATGCTTGAAGAGTGAAGATGTTACTCCGGGTACATCAATAGAAGTGGCAGGATAGGAAAAATGGGCAGAGGAAGAGAAGAAGCAACAAGAAGAAGAAAAGAAGAAATAGGCAGAAGAAGAAGAAAAGAGGAAACGGGAAGAGGAAAAGAGGAAATAGGAAGAGGAAAAGAGAAAAGAAGAAGAAAAGAGGAAACAAGAAGAGGACAAGAGAAAAGAAGAGGAGAATAATAGACAAGAGGAAGAGAAGAAGAAGAAGGAAGTGGAAAAGAAAGAAAAAGAGAAATGGAAGGAAGAAGAAAAGAAACAGGAAGAGGAGAAGAAAAAGGAAGAGGAGAAGAGAAAGGAAGAGGAGAAGAGGAAGCAGGAAGAGGAGAAGAAGAAGAGGGATGAAGATGAAGAGAAGTGGAAAGAAGAGGAGAAGAAGGAAGAAGAGAAAAGGAAGACAAAGGAAGAGGAGAAAAGAAGGTAGAAGAGGACAAGCTAAGGGCTAAAGAGAAGGAGGGAGTAGCATAGAGCACTCAAGTGGAGACCCCAAAGGCAACCGGTAGTCAAGCCAAACCGGCTAACATTACTAGTCCCATTGACCTCTAATCTACAAACAAATCGGAGCTACTACAAAGCATTAAGCTTGCTCAAGAATGCCTGGAGGTGATAAGGAGGAATAAGGAGCAAGATGTGATCCAAGCTGTGGTGGACACTCTTACCAGTTTGATACCCAGTACCAACCTCCCTAGTACCGATTCCTCTCTGGCCCAACTGAAACTCTTATGCACAGTTGTGGAGGACCAGGTACAAAGCCTAGAAGAGGTTGCTAAAGCTAATGCACAAAAGAAGCATCAAAAGGTATTGGATGTTGTCTTAGTGAAGAAATTAAATGAGTTTCGATCAGAACTTTGGAAAGGATAGAAAGACATCAGAGATGCAATGGATGAGGGGAAATTACTACTTAGTAAGATAAGCCAACCCCATATATTCTGTGCTGATGTGCTTGCTTAGAAAGACAAACTGCAATCTGAAATGCAGTCATACATAAGCACCTTCAAGACACCCTATGATTCCTTCACCAAATATGGGCAAACCATTCACCGGTTTCAACTTCAGGCTGCAAGAATTAAGTTGGAGATTAGCAACCGGACTAGGGATTTGCAGGAACTATAACTAGTCCTACTACCAAGACTGCAAATTATTCAAAAATGCTATCTCAATCTGGATGCCTTAACGCTCACTCAAGAGATGAGTACCCTGGACGCTATGGAGGAACAGGTATCCTGGATGCAAACAAAGAATGAGGTTTCTACCTCATTGCTTGAGTCATGGTCCTTATCCATGAAGCAATTTGTGCAGGACTTTAAATCTATTTTGACAAGTTCCACTCTTTATTGTCATAAACACTTATTTAGCTAATAGAAATAGGGGTTATTCAGCTATATTTTGTCATTGTTGGCAAAGGGGAAGAAGTATTCTGGTATTTAAAATTTTGATGCATGCTATGTATACTCTCATGTTTATCTCTGTAAGGAAGTAGTATACATTGCATTTTCGGAAAAGGGATAGTGTATATGCTTAGGGGGAGTAATTTTGATTATGGCATTTTTTTTTGTAAAACACTTAGATGTCAAAAATTTTCCTATGTTGCCATCAATGCCAAAGGGGGAGATTGTTGGCATTTTTTATGATTATGTTGTGATTGTCATTGATGGACACACACTTGCTATGAGATCACTTTTTGAATGTATGAATTATGCTCAACCAGTATTTGTTCCAAACTGGTATTATGTTGTAGTCTTTAGACTATCGATGTTTTGTAGAAAGTGTTTACTAATCTCAAGTGGCATGAAGACCTCAAGTGGTTCAAGGATCTCAAACGGAACGGAGCAAAGGAACTAAAAGCGGTAGTTATCATTTTCCCAGTCTTTAGTTTTTGTCAACCGGTAATCTATTTAATAATTAAATGGGTATTACTTTGAGTTACCAACCAGTAATCGGTAAAGTTGTATAAACCAGTAATACTCTATGATGAGTTACCAACCAGTATATTTTTGTGATGAGTTACCATCCACCGACACTTTGATGGTGATTTTGTGTTGTGTTACCAAATGTGTCTAGATACACTAAACCTAGGAACTTGCAATGTAATCCTATTGGACCGACATGAAATCAGATTCCTTTTAAGGACATCATGTCTAGGGTTTTAGGAGTTGTTAGGGTTCAAGGTGATTGTTGAGGTTTTTGCATGTGCGATTATAGAAGAAGAATAGATTTGTGTGAAGAAATAGGGTGTGGAGATATTGAAGACTGAAATAATGCTGAAATGCATTAATAATGAGCTATCAGGGATCTAACCAAGCATACCATGCTAATATTTAGATCACTCACTTGTTGATTACTCACATCTTCGACAAGTCTAAAACCTTTAACTGGGTAGGCTTGGCAAAGCCTTTGTAAATCCTCTAACAAGGTGGTTCACAACTATGGATCTGAAATCCTCTCACAAGGTAGTCTTTGATTGGACTTATCTCCTAACAAAGATTGAGATTCTTAACAGGATCTGTTCTGGTAAAGAACATTGTATGACCTTAATCAGTATGACCTTAACCGGTTTGGTTACTATTCTACAGATAGTTACTTGTGAGTTTCATCTTACCATGGTTTTTCCCATTTGGGTTTCCATGTCAAAATCTCTTGTATTATGGTGATTGTGCTTCTATGGGTGAATGCCTTATTTGTTGTTTGGTTTGCATGTGTGTTAACTGGTTTGTTTGTAAACTTGTTTTACCGGTTTACTGCTAGACTGCTAAAGTGTTTGAGTTCAGTATTTTTTGGTATACTAATTCACCCCCACTCTTAGTATTCATCATAAACAAAAGTGCCAAACCAATTTGAATTTATCCTCATACAATGATCACACATGTCTCCATTATTACCACTCATTAAATAATAGACCAACAAACTTGATCTGCTAGGGTTTAACAGCTAATAAGGTTTACCTGTTACATTACATAGAAAGGTTTAACCCTTTTACACTGGTTCACTAGTTCAACTCACAAACTTTATATACCAATTACTAGTCAATATCAAAAACAACAATATCAGCAATAACATGAATACCATTTACTGGTTCAATTGACATCAATGACAACATATCATTAATGCAATCCTTATGTAAAATGCCAACAAACTCAAAATTCCAACAAGCTCCCCCTTTGGAATTTATGGAAATACAAATGTCAACACCTCTAATTGTTGTTGAAATTGGTGAATAGGAATCCCAGTTTACATTACCAAGTATTCACCTTTCTCTGTGTGACTTCAGCCTACCGCTGGTGAATAGGAATCCTGGTTTACATTACCAAGTATTCACCTTATCAGACACATAAATCTTCTTCCCCTTTGACAACAATGCCAAAGTGAAAGTAAAACAAGTAATTCTGCTCTCATTGTGATGTTGATGCTCCCCCTGTGGAATACATTCACTCCTTCATCAATCCATATAAGATTATACAAGTAATTTAGGGACTGATGCAATCAACATCATGTTCCACTAACATCATGAAGAGGGAGAACCCCCAATTGACTTCTAAGATACTCAAAAGTGGTTTAGGTAGAGGTTTGGTAAAGATATATGCAAGCTGCTCCTTAGTAGAAACATGCTCTAAGATAACATCTTTACTTTGAACTTTTTCCCTCAAGAAGTCATATTTCAATTCAATGTTCTTAGTTCTTGCATGCAAAATGAGATTTTTTGAAATGTTTATTGCACTTGTATTATCACACAAAATCTTTATAAGTTCTAAGATTTTCTTCTTCAAACCTTCCAAAATGTGCCTCATCCACATAGCTTGTGTGAAATTAATATAAGCTACTACATATTTAGCTTCAATAGTAGATTGTGAAGTGCAACTCTTATTTTTACTACTCCATGAGACTAGCCTTCCTCCTAGAAAGAATGCTCCGTCGGTAGTACTCTTTTGGTCATCAATATTTCCTACCCAATCAACATCTATGTATGCCTTCAAGTCAAAATATCCACCATATGGATACCATAATCTATAGCCAATAGTACCTTTCAGATATCTAAATATTCTCTCAGTGGCCATCAAATGTGCCTCCTTTGGATTCTTTTGAAATCTAGCAACAATACCAACTACATGGGCAATATCCGGTCGACTATGAACAATGTTGTAATTTACCAATCATTGACCTGTATTCCTTTTCATCTATAGACTTAGATGCATCTTCCTTGGACAATTTACAACATGTAACCATTGGGGTGCAAACTAGTTTACAGTCACTCATACTGAAAGTCTTCAAAACCTCCTTCACATACTTGGATTGAGTAATGAAAATACCATTCTTCATCTACTGTATCTGTAAGCCTATAAAAATTTTTATTTCCCCTACTAATGACATCTCAAATTCATTCTTCATTTCATCTGCAAAACAATTACTCATGTCATCATTACCTCCAAATATAATGTCATCTACAAATACTTCACTGACTAGTATATCATTTCCTTCAAACTTGAGATAAATGTTATTGTCATCACTGGTTCTAAAAAATTCTATCTTTATCAGATGAGTATGAAGTCATTCATACCATGTTCTGGGTGCCTGCTTTAATCCATACAAAGCTTTATGCAATTTTCATACCATGTATTCCTTCTCTATCAATGCATAACCATTAGGCTTCTCTATATAAACCTCTTCTTCCAGTATCCCATTCAAGAATGTAGACTTGATATCCATCTGGTGTACTTCTCTATCAATGCATAACCATTAGGCTTCTCTATATAAACCTCTTCTTCCAATATCCCATTCAAGAATGCAGACTTGATATCCATCTGGTATACTTTGAACTTCTTATGAGCTGCAAATGCAAGTAGTGTTCTGACACCTTCCAGTCTTGCTACTAGTGCAAAAGTTTCTCCATAGTCTTCTCCTTCTTCTTGCACATAACCTTTGCATACTAATCTTGCCTTATTGCAAACTACAACACCATCTTCATTTAACTTGTTTCTAAACACCCATTTAGTACCTATAGCATTCTAGTTTACCGATCGGGGTACCAGGGTCCAAGTGTTGTTCTTCTCAATTTGTTCTAGCTCCTCCTTCATAGCTTTCACCCAATGATCATCACCAAATGCCTCCTTAGCATTTCTAGGTTCAAAGGTGGACATCATGCAAGAGTTCTCTCTTATTCTCCTTCTAGTTAGTACTCCAGCATCCTTATCCCCAATTATCTATTCAGGAATGTGATTTAGTCTCACATACCTAGGAATAACATGATTATTCTCTTTAGGTTCAGCTTCTTCATTGTCATCTTCCTCTGAATTTATTTGTTTTGGTTGAACAAGTACATCAGGATTTTCTTTACCAGTTTCTGATTTAATAGTTTCAGGTTCTAAATGCAAAATGCAAGGATCGTCATCCTTCTTCTCAGAACTGGTTCCTTCTAAAATTTTAAGGATATTCATCTACATGAGCATCAGCACTCTCAACAATTTTTTGTGTCCGGTTGTTGAAGCATTTATAGGCCTTACTCTTGGTGGAATAGCCAAGAAATATGCTAACATCAGGTAATCTCCCATACCAATACTCATATGGGGTTTTGTCCTTACCTCTTTTTACCAGAGCTCAATTCATTGTGTAGGCATCTTTTCTTACAACATCTTTCCAAAAAGTTTTTGATACACCTCCTTATATCAACATAGTTCTAGTAGCTTCAACCACTGACTGATTGTTTCTCTCTTCTATACCATTCTCCTATGGTGTCCTTGGTGCACAAAGTTGTCGCTTGATACCATTATAATAACAATATTTAGTGAACTCTACAGAAGTGAATTCACTACCTTGATCTGTTCTTAGACATTTTATCTTTTTGCCACTCTCTTTCTGAATTAAGTCTTTGAATGCCTTGAATTTTCTAAAAGCTTCATTCTTATCCTTCAAGAATGTGACCCACATCATCCTTGAACAATCATAAGTGAAGATCATGAAGTATATATCACCTTGAATGCTTCTTATTCTTATTGGTCCACATAGGTCTGTATGAACCAAATCTAACAAGTGCTCTGCTGAGAAGGACTTTCTCTTGAAAGTTGAAGAAGTCATCTTTCCTAGTTGACATTCTTTACAAAGAGCATTAACCAGTTTGTCTAGCTGAGGCAGACCTCTTACTGTCTTAGACTTGCTTACTTTACTAATATTATCAAAATTTATATGACAAAATCTCCTATGCCAAAGCCAGCTATCATCTATTTTTGCAATCAAATAGTTGCTAACTTTAGGATTGAGATGAAATAGATTACCTCTAGTCTATTTCCCAATTGCAATTGTAGACACCCAAAAATGGTCAACACTTGTGAGGTCATACTTTAACAATTACGCATTGCCTCATTTTAGGTTTTTGCGTCGCATTAACATTTCTCCTATGTCATGCACTTGGTCTTTATCATTTGCGAACATCGAGTCATTCTTCTACATTCTTCAATCATCTCGTCTTCGAATTTGGTCTTGTCGACAACATTATCCAATTATGATTTTGATCGATTTTACCCTGTCGCATCAATGTGCGTATTCATTTGTCATCATTTTGGACATCGTCAATCCTAATTAGGGTTTTTGTCCTTCTGTCAATCTTATCAATTTTATCATCAATCTTATCATTTTGGACATCGTCAATCCTAATTAGGGCTTTGTCCTCTTTTCAATCTTGTCATTTTGCGATCAATTTGTCATCGATCGTGGTCATTTTCAATCTTGTCGTCTTGCAATTCATTTTGTCATCGATCCTCATCCTCTTGTCAATTTTGTCATTTTTCAACCGATTTGTCATCGATCGTTGTTTGTCTCGATTATGTCAATTTCGATCAATTTGTCATTGTTCCTCATCAATTGGCACATTTTCTCAATCAAATCATTTTGTCACATTGGTCATTTATCAATTCAAAATCATGACATTAATTATCTTCAATCAAGACCTAATTGTCATTTTCACATTTCTAATTCGTCTTCTAGGGTTTTATGATTTAGTCATTTAACCTAATGTGTCATTTCTTCCTCTAGGATTAAATAATTTATTTATTTATCCTAGGTCTTCTTGTTACAATTAAATCTTTATTTAATTGGCTAATTATTCCTCTTTGTGAATTGATTAATAAATGAAAAATTATTAATTAATTCACTAATTCCTAAATTCTAATTTCTATCAATTTCTAATTCCTAATTTGTCATCAATTTCAATTTCCTAATTTTTCAAATTTCTAATTCCTTTTCCCTCCTATTTCATCTCCTAATTCTATGGGAATGACATTTCAATTTGTCATGAAATTGTCATAATTGATAATCAATCAATTTTGACATGAAATGTGTCATAATTTTTCATCAATTATCAATCAATTAAATTGTGCATGGAAAGTGCATAATTTGTCATAATTGACATATTGATTTGCAATTTCCATTTGAATTGCATCATGCCAATCTTGTCATTTATCCAATTCTTCTATAAATTGGATAATTTTCTTCAATCAATCCCTTCATGAACCCCGAATTTCTATCAAACTACCGAACTTTCGTTTCTAGTACTCTTGAGCTTTTTGCTTTCAATTGTGTGAGCACTTGTAGGTGAGATCCACAAACCCATTGAAGAGGAAAGAACAACAATGGAGCCGCATGGAAGAAGCATCCGAATTGTTATATGGTTTGCATGACATTTTCTTTTAAATGTTTTGTTTTTGTGCCTCTATTGAATGTGCTTTGGAATTAGGTTCATTTCAATGAGTGTTCTTTTGATTATGTTGTCATGTTTTGTGTTTTGATTGATCTACTTGTTTTTTTGATGATTCCTAATTTCTACGCTACATTAACTGGTGAACCGGATGTGAATACTAACCTTCTAACCATCTTACTGTGTTTTGGAGTGCTTCTAAGTTGATTTGCAGGTCAAAAACTCAAAAACAGAGTCGTCCAGTGCATTCTGGACACTTCTACGCTTGTGTGAAGCATTATGCACCTGTGTTGAAACATCTTGCGCCTATGTTGAAACATTATGCACTTGTGTTATACATCCTGCGCTTGTGTTCTGACTTCTGCGCCTGTGTAAAGTCCAGATCAGAGGTGAAAAATGCAGTTTACTTGAAATTTTTGGTGTATTTGCTTTCTGTTTTCTGTGCTTTGGGTTTTGGTACTAATTATTGGTGCAGGATCTTGGCATACGCATGACAAAGACAACAAATCAAACTACTAACATGTGTTATGCAGATTCGATGGTCAAAGACAACAAATCAAACATCTAACTAGGGTTTTGCAGGTTGCCTTGGAGAAACAACCAAATTGTGTGTTTGAGATTTTTAATTAGGCACTTAGTGATTTATAAATAGGAGGAAATGAACCCTTGTTTGTTTTGTTTGTTAAGTATGACATTGGAGTAGGAGAGTATGCTCTCATCCTTTGAAGGGTGATCAGAAATCCAGATCTTCAATACCATGCTTGTGTTGTTGATTGTTTGTCTCCATCAGAGGGCTTGCCTTCCCGACCACTTTGCTTTAGCAAGCAAGTGATAATCGTGAGAAGGGGACGACCCAAAGTGAGTACGGCTAGAATTCCTTGGCATTCTAACTCACTATAAAAAAATACCTGATGGGCGAAAGCTTTGAAGGAAGTGTTACGTGGGAATTGCAGTTACTTGGGAAGTGATGCCCCTTGAACTCTTTCTCATATCAACATCTAAGTAGGGCCTCTTGGTCTAAATCGTGCTTGCGCGACTACATTTGTTTGGTATCTTGATGGGCTTAATGTCTCAATCATGCTTGCATGACATCAAGGAGTAATGCTTAACAGAAATCCTTACTACATACCTTGTTTTTAGAGGCCAAAAACCCTTCTAGTTTCTTGAGAAGGACAAATTCGGATACTTGGAAGAGATACTAAGTTCGCCATGGGGAGATTTCCATGGGGACTGATGCTTGGCTGCCCTGAGAAGTGAGTGTCGTGGAGGGGAGCCCATGGGGTCAAGCATCTATATATTCTCCTTGAATCTCATAATGAGTCTACCTCTCAAGTACCTAATGTCTTTGCCTACCATAAGGAATGTGCAAATGAGCATGATTGTCTTGAGTCTAAGTTGTAACATCTTGTATTCTTTGATTGTCAAAAGTTGAATGTTATCCCATTTCAAAAGAAAAACACATTGATCAAAACAAGATTAAACACAAGAGATATTCATCCAACAAAAATTCAACAAGATTGAAAGATCATATTCCTAAAGCATGGTTATCCAACATTGTTCAAAAACTTGTCTGAACTCTTATGTCACTTACATTTAGGTTCATCCTAGGTTGCATTTTTCAAAGTCATTATCAAGTATCAAAGTTAGGTTTCACCTAAGTCATACTTCTTTTGCATATCAATAAAAGTCATCCATTTACATATGTCCTCTTGCATAAGAGTAATATTATTTCATAATTAAACCTTAGGTTTTATCTTAGGTTGACATTGTCATACATTTACATTTGCATATCCCAAGTCTCTTCATTAAGCCTAAGTCATTGTCATATCATATTAAGATCATTTGCATATTAATTATCCTTTCGCATATAGTGTCAAACCTAGGTCTTGTCATACTTGAGTAATCCAAATCTTTGGTAAACCCTAAGTCATTGTTAAGAAGTCTAGACCTTATCAAATCTTTTGTCCTTTTGTCATCAATATCATTTCG
Organism: Cryptomeria japonica; assembly: GCF_030272615.1. Taxonomy (NCBI): domain Eukaryota; kingdom Viridiplantae; phylum Streptophyta; class Pinopsida; order Cupressales; family Cupressaceae; genus Cryptomeria; species Cryptomeria japonica. Next base: position 151,909,908 of record NC_081408.1, on the reverse strand, counting down.
TCAAACCTAGCTCAGTATCCAAGTGCATAGGGGAGACATTGTCATCTTGTCCTTTGTCAATTAAGTCCTTTTTTCCTTTGAGGTCTAGATATCATTTCAATTTCCTAAGGGTCTCCTTTAGATTTGCATTCATAAGTTTATCAAGATCTTCAAAAACAACCAAAAACATAGATTGCATTTTCATATATTTAGTTTGCATTTAGTTACATATCATATATTGTCTTTGAAAAATTCCAAAAAAAATTGCATTTTGATAAGTGACATGCCTGTTGAGACAAGATCAAGATCTAAGAAGATGAGTGAACCAATGTATCAATCCATGGATAACATAGTAAATTCGCAGTTTCAAACTAGTCAAATAGTGCAAGTTGAAGGTTCATTAAACACATCTCTACCACCATATGGAATGGTTCAACTTGGACCACCTCCATTATATGAACTAGTATTTGTACCCATGAAACCAGGACATGGGAGTGTTCCACCAGCTCTAAGAGGAAGTGCACCTTTTAATTGGGATCAACCCAATTTGCAACATGATATTCGAACTCAAACATTGTATGAAGACCAAACTCTTTCACAAGGATTCGGTTCAGACCAAGGTATTCAACAAGAAACGAATCCAAATGTCCAACTAGATTCTTCATCTGATTCTGATGCTTTTGATGAGGTCGACATGTTCCTTCAAGATCCCAAGGTAATAAAAAGGATGGATAAGTTCCTGGGCAAAGTCTTTAAAATGTGTCCTCAAAAGTATCTTCACATGATGGGTAATATGGCTTCCTTAAATGAACCAATTAATGTGCAAACACAACAAGGCAGTGAGCTATTAAGTTTCCCTTTGCATCCCAATGAAGAAAATGTGCAACAAGAGCTTCAACCTACATTGATGAGTAAACGCGCTTCAAAGGCATTGACAGTGACTATTCCTCAAAAGTCATCATTTGAGACGATACATAATCCATTATTCAATACAACGCCTGTAATACAAGATCAAATGAAGACCATGCAAATATCGACAGTGGTTCCTCAACAAGAAGTGGTTCCTCATATGCATAAAATTGAATCAACATCTAAGATACAAGAAAGTGTCACAACTGGAATGCCTAATGTCAATAATGTCCAAACCAATTCCATGATGCAACAAAGTTCTTATGTATCTTTGTCAAACACTATTGCGACAGATCCTTCGATAATGGCTACACAAAGAGCTATGGATAGTGGTTTGCACCATTAGCAATTGTTGCAACAATTGAGTAATACGCAGAAGGTACGATCGAATGTGCAAAAAAATGATGTGCAACAACAACGATGTCGCATTCAACAAGAAATTGCAGCGCCTTCGGCACCATTACAAGTTAACACAAACTTGCAACCATCACAAGGGATTGGACAAACAACACAGCAAGTTAATGCAAGTGCTATACCCCATCCTAAGGAGAAGCAACGAAAATCATCTAAACAAACTTTTTTACAAATGATTGGATATACACCACGACAACAATTGGCACAAAGTCAACAAATTCCAATTCGTCAACACCAACAACATGTGCCACAATATGTGCCAAGGCAAACAAGTTATCCTGCTTCACAACCGCAAATGGCGCCTATGCAATATCAACAACCTACTCAATTGCAATATCAACCTAGGCTCCAAGAAGCACAACAACAAAGTCAATATCAAGGCATAGCACAACCGCAACAACAAGAGAAGTACCAAGAACTTTATATGTAGGAGACGCCAAAAACGACCATTGCGGAGTATCAACAGCCAATCGAAAATGCGATATACCAACAAAGAATACCAACTGGGATTAATGATGGACCTCTACAATCTGATACAATTGCGCAACAACTTGAGAAGTTGCAACGAAAAGTTGACGCATTAGAAACTAAAGGAACAAAGAAGTTGTATATAGATCAAGATTTATGTCCTAATACCTTTGACAAGAGTGTATACATGCCTCCATTCCCTAAGCATTTTGAGGCACCCAATTTTGAGAAATATAGAGGGAATGGCAATCCAAAAGATCATATTCGAGCATTTTACGCAGCATGCACAGAAGTAAACTATGAGGACACATATTTAATGCGATTATTTGCACGAAGTCTCACTGGACAAGCTATGGATTGGTATTCTCATCTGCCAGGAAATATAAAGACTTGGTCAGAACTAGCGCAAAAGTTTATATCTCATTTCACGTTCAACATCGACAATGATGTGACTATGTCGAATTTATGCAATACCAAACAAAAGCAAGGTGAACCATTAGTGACCTTTTTGCAACGATGGCGAAGTTTGTATAGTCGTTCTTCTCTCGATATACCTGAAGAACAGCAAGTGAATCTGTTTATCCAGAATCTAGTCCCAGAAATGATGTATGAGCTAAAATTGAAAAGTCCTAGTACTATAGAAAAACTCATTAAGAAAGGAATGAATATTGAAGCAGCTCTTGTAGCTAAAGGAATTATCAAGCTCAATAAGGACAATGAGAACACAAATTATTCAAGGGATAGAAATAGATTTTGGTATAAGAACAAGAACATCACTAATGATGGTGTTGTTGATGCGAGAGTGGTGAATGCAAATCAACCCCCATTCACAATCAAGAAGTTGAGTGTTCCTAATATGTCGACTATGGAACAAAATCAAGCACCCAGGAACAATGTTACTCAACAGTCGCAATATCAACAGCATGCTCAACAGTCGCAATATCAACAGCATGCTCAACAACCGTAGTATCAACAGCATGCTCAACAGTCGCAATATCAACCGCATGCTCAACAGCTACAATATCAACAACATGCTCAACAATAGTATGCTCAACAATGTAATCAACAACAAGGCCAACAACAAAATCAACAATGCAAACCCTTCCGATCGCGGGATGGGCCTCCTCGACAGTTTACACCATTGGGATAGCCTATTGAATTAGTCATGAAGCAATTAATACAAGTGAAGTTTATCAAACAACAAGATATTAAGGCAGAACCAGTGGTAAAACCGCATTGGTGGAATGATAATGCATACTGTGAATATCATCGGTCCAAAGGACATAAAACCGCTTCATGTTTTCAATTAAAACATATGATTCAAGATTTGTTGGAACAAGGAGTAATTGAGATAGATCCAACCCATCCGACCTCTAATACTAATCATACTATTTTCAAAACTCCTTTGCTTGATCATGACAAGGGTAAAGCTTCGTCTTCCAATTCTGTTCAAACGGCCAATTATGCAAATACCAGTTATCACAATGTCATTAATTGTTTTCATGCATCAAATGAGTATGTTTCCACCTTGAGAATAAAAGGACAAGATCCTTCTTGTGCGGTCACCACTCGTCGATCCAAAATAGTCGTGAAAGGAGCTCCTGCAGCTCCTCCCAAACCAGTTCCTGCGAGTCAGTATAATCTTTTGGATCATCTAGGAAAAACACCTACACAAATATCCATTCTAGAGTTGTTGAAAATGTCTCCCATGCATCGTGCAGTCCTAGATAAAGCTTTGACTGAGTCCACTGTCCCAACAGATATTGATGTTGACCAATTTCAAGCGTGGATTCGACATTTAGCCATTTCCCGAAGTGTTGCATTTTCCGATAGTGATATCTCACCTGACAAGCTTCCCCATAATGACCCTTTGCACCTAGAAGTCTTTGTCCACAATTGCAAAATCCAACGAGTCTTGATAGATGGCAGAGCGGGTCTTAATATCTGCACCTTAAGAGTGGTCGTTGGCCTCGGATATTTAGAAAATGACATTGATGCTTCCAAAAGGATAACAATCAAAGCCTATGATGATACTGAGCGCCCATCCAAAGGGATAATTGTATTGCCCATCAGAGATGGTCCAGTGACGGAAAATACTTTCCTACAAGTCCTAGACCTTGACCTCCCTTATAATATGATCCTTGGCCATCCGTGGATCCATGCCATGAAAGCAGTTCCGTCCACTTATCATCAATGTCTGAAATATCCTTACAACGGAGCTGAGATAACCATTCTAGGAGATCCTAATCCGTTCCAGTTCTGTGCTACCCTAAAGGATACTCCTCAACAGCAAGTGCCAGTTAATACAAAAGCCAAATCAGACAGTTATGTGGATCCCAATGCATTGTTGGATGCTGTCAAAGGAAAACTGAAGATACAAGACCAAGGGTGTGGAGAATATTCAATGGACCAAACATTCCTAATTGGGAATTTGCCGATGTCTCCAAAATCATATGGAAAACCACATCTATTGCAAAAAGAACCCAAGGTCATTATTCAATATCAGCCTCCCACTACATTTGCAAGATGGGGAGAACTTGACAAAGAAACTATAGATGATGGTGTCATAGATTGGCTCTATAAAGATCCAACTGAAACCCCATCTGTCAAGCTGCCAGTGGAATTGTATGGCAAAGGATTTACTATGCTGTAGAAGAAAGGATATGATGGCTGCAGTGGCTTAGGCTTGAAAAACAATGGAAGGATAGAACCCATCATACCTGAGAGGCGACCCCCAACTTTAGGGTTAGGTTTTGTACCGTTACGAATTGGATCCACATCTACCAAAAGGTCCACGTGTCGAAAAGGGCATGATTCTGACGATGAAATAACACCTGAGGCTACCCAACCCGAGACTGATTCTAATGAATGGGAGTGGAGTTCTTTTTCTTCTAGCTCCTATGCCCTTGACAATATCTTCATTGACCCTGATAACTTGCCTATGGAGGATAAACATGAAATAACTCCTCTTCCTAAAACCTGTCCTCATGCTTGGATCAAGTCATTTTGGGATCCCAACTCCGAATCCGACACAAGCAGTTCGGATAGTGACACCAAAGACATTCACATTTTTACCATATCAGCCCTCTCTATCCTTACAATCGATGATGACATGCCCCTCATATATCCCCAACTTATCCAATATGACCAACAAGAACCGCTCACGTTGGACTGTTTTCAGAATGACGAAGCAATTGCAGAGTTCCTGGGACTACGGGAAGGTATACCACAAGGTGACCATAAGGCAGGCTTTGCTATTGACCTGGATTCAATGGCATATTTTGGGGAGTCAACTCCCTCTTCCAGTCATGAAAAAGAAAAAGAAAAAGAAAAAGGAAAAAATCAAAAGAATCGATCTTTGAGTGAAAACCGTAAGGCGCTCTCTGATCACACAAAAGTAAAAATAAAAGACGTACCTACGGGTGAAAACCTTTCTGAGGCACCCAAAGGTGGAAGAGTGGACGTACCCCTATCAATTCAGGACAAATCAACATTGCTGGTGGAGATGACCGAGGAAATCAATTTGAGTACACCTGATAACCCTAAGGTCATCCACTTTGCTGCCTCCTTGTCAAAACAAGAGAAGATTGATTTTATTAATTTCTTTCTAGAGAAGAAGATAAGCTTTGCGTGGTCTTATGCAGATATGCCTGGCCTCGATCCAGAGTTAGTCCTTCATCATTTTCCACTGAAAGTAGGTGCTAAACCCATCAAACAAAAACTTAGAAAGATGCATCCTCAAGTGGCTCTTTTGGTCAAAGTGGAATTGAAAAAATTGCTCGATGTGGGCTTCATCAGACCTATTGATTATACAGACTGGATTTCAAATCTAGTACCAGTTAGCAAAGTAACTAGGGGCATCCGCATCTGCACAGATTTTAGGGACCTGAATAAAGCATTCCCTAAGGATGATTTTCCATTGCCAAACATAGACATCATAGTGGACATGACGGCTGGTTATGAGATTCTTTCACTAATGGATGGTTTCTCTGGTTACAATCAAATCCGTATTGCACCTGAAGATCAGCATAAGATAGCATTCACCTGTGCTTGGGGCACCTATTGCTGGAACGTGATGCCCTTCAGTCTCAAAAATGTCAGTGCAACCTATCAAAGAGCAATGATGACAATTTTTCATGATTTCATGCACACTTTGATGGAGGATTATGTTGATGACTTGTTGTGCAAATCTGTCACCAGAGATAGTCATCTAGCCATCTTGGGCCCAATCTTTGACAGAATGGAGACCTACAAACTCAGGCTCAATCCAAAAAAGTGTGTCTTTGGTGTTACAGCTGGAAAATTGCTCGGATATATTGTTTCCCACTGAGGCATTGAGGTCGACCCTACCAAGGTCAAAGAAATCATGGATATGCCTCCACCTTCCAACCTCCGGCAATTAAGAAGTCTGCAAGGAAAGCTCCAGTCAATTCATCACTTCATAGCTCAGTTGGCCGACAAATGTCATCCATTCCAACATCTATTGCACAAAGGTGTCGCTTTTAAATGGACTGAGCAATGCCAATCAGCCTTTCAAGCTCTTAAAGACTATTTGTTGTCACCACCTATCCTAATGCCTCCTATCAACGGCAAGCCATTCTTATTGTACATCTCTGCAACTGAAATAGCATTAGGAGTTCTTTTGGCTCAACAAGATGAGAATGGCAAAGAAAGAGCTATTTACTATATCAGCCAGACACTGGTAGGCTATGAGCTAAATTATTCAACTATTGAGAGGGCATGCTTAGCAGTGGTATTTGCAACACAAAAGCTCCGACATTATATGCTAAGCCATCAAACATTGTTGATTGCCAAAATTGATCCTTTAAAATATTTGCTCAGCCGAGCAGCTTTGACAGGTCGCCTAGCAAAATGGGTCATGATTCTCAGTGAATTTGACATTGAGTATATGGAGCGAAAGGTGATAAAAGGACAAGTCATAGCAGATCAACTGACAAATGCTCCTATTCCAGACGATCATCCCATGTTGACTGATTTCCCAGATGAATTAGTCTTTGCTCTCACACCATCCAATGAATGGAAGTTATACTTTGATGGGTCCCACCTCAAGGTGATGCTATTCCAAAGTCGTATAGAATAACTTTCCAATGTACCAATAACATTGCAGAGTACGAAGCATTGGTTACAGGACTCCGTGTGGCAGTTCACTGGAACATCAAGCATTTGCAAGTTTATGGAGATTCTCAATTAGTCATCTGACAAGTCAATGATGACTACGAGACAAAGGATGAAAAGCTTATTCCTTATAAGCACATGGTAGACTTCTTCAAGACAAAATTCACAGCTATCCATTTCAATCAAGTGCTAAGAATACAAAATAAGTCGACAGATGCGATGGCTACGATTGCTTCCATGATAAATATGCCTCATAATATGGACAAGTGTGAATTCTTAGTTGAACAATTGGTAGTCCCCTCTTTTGACATTTCAACAGCTGACGTGATGTGCATTCTTGTTGGTCACAACTCCCCATGGTACAATGATATATATCAGTATTTGAAATCCCAGACCTTACCACCTAACCTTTCCGCTAACCAACGCCGAGCCTTTATTCAACAAACAGCCAAATATGTCATCATCGCTGACACCCTTTACCGCCGTTCTTTTGACCATACCCTCCTCAACTGTTTGGATTCTGACGAAGCACAAACGGCTTTACACGAGGTTCACGATGGTATATGTGGGGGCCATTTCAATGGTCTTAGCTTAGCCAAAAAGTTGATTCATGCTAGGTATTATTGGCCCACTTTGGAGAAGGATGTTCATGATTTTGTTAAAAAGTGCTACAAGTGCTAGATTCATGGAGATTATATTCATGCACCAGCTCAAGAGCTTCATTCTGTTATATCTCCATGGCCCTTTTCTCAGTGGGGATTGGATCTTATCGGCAAGATTCAGCCAACATCTGCAAATGGACACAAGTTCATTATTACAGCTACAAAATATTTTACAAAATGGATTGAAGCCATCCCCATGACCTATATCACTGGTGTCCAAATTTCAAAATTCTTGCTAAATTATATCATATGCAGATATGGGGTTCCCCTTGGCATAGTCACAGATAATGGTCAACCCTTCAAGAATAAAGATGTTAAAGAGCTTTGTGAAAAATTTCATATTCAACACCATTTTTCTAGCCCATACTATCCACAGGGTAAGGGTCAAGCTGAAGCATCAAATAAAACCATTATCAAGATCCTGAAGAAAGTTGTCAATGATGCTGGTCGAGATTGGCACGTACAGTTAAATCCAGCACTGTGGGCCTATCGCACTTCTATCCACACACCTACTGGCGCAACACCTTATTCCTTGGTGTATGGTGCGGAAGCCATTTTACCTTTGGAAGTTGAGATTCCTTCCTTGAGAGTTTCCTTGCAACACCTGATTGATGATGAGACACACAGAGTCTCTCGGCTGCATCAGCTTGAGATGTTAGATGAAAAACGTCAGACAGCTCTGACACATTTGCAAGCATACCAAAACCATCTCCGTCGCTCTTATAATAAGAAGGTCAAAGGGTGACACTTCGAAGTGGGAGACCTGGTTTTAAAGGCAAATCCCAAGAATGCACAGTCTACTGACGTCATCAAGGGCAAGTTTGAACCTAATTGGGTTGGGCCTTTCATAGTAACTGCAGCCTATGGCTCGGGGGCATATCAGCTTGTGACTCCCGAAGGTGAACCTTTGTCTGATCCTATTAATAGCATGCATCTTCGCAAGTACTGGGCATAGTTTGCTATCAGATATTTCTACAAATATGATCCTGAAAAAAAATACAAAAAAAATGAAAAATAAAAAAAAATGCAAAAAAAGCAAAACACTGAAAAAAGCAAAAAAAAAGAGAAAAAGAGAAAAGAAAAAAATGAATGATTTTCCCTCTAGTGAAAACCTGGCAAACAGGCGCTTTGGGCAAGTACCATGGTGAAAACCTGGCAATCAGGCACCATGAGTAATGAGATTATTGCTCCGTCATCTATCATGACTTCTAGCCATGCTTTCTCTCGGCCAGTTATCATGCCTATCTTTCACTCAAACCAATGTTTTATTCCAGGCCTGTTATTGGTCAACATCGTTGTCTTGCTTACTCTAGTGTCTTGTACATATGTTTTGGTCTTGGTTTATGTGTCTTTCAAGTGCGCATTGGGTGCTTTTCCCTCGTCATGATCAATCACTAGAGCATAAAAATTGAAAAAAGTCCTGAAGAAAGTCATAAAAATCCAAAAATGTCCTGAAAAAAGTCTTAAAAATTTAAAAATGTCCTGAAAAAAAAAAAAGTCTTAAAAATTGAAAAAAGTCCTAAAAAAAATCATAAAAAATTGAATAATGTCCTGAAAAAATTCATAAAAATTGAAAAATGACTTGAAATGAGATGATAAAAAATCAAATAATGTCCTGAAAAAAAGTCATAAAAATTGAAAAATGTCCTGAAAAAAAAGTCTTAAAAATTGAAAAATGTCCTGAAAAAAATCATAAAAAATTGAATAATGTCCTGAAAAAATTCATAAAAATTGAAAAATGACCTGAAATAAGATGATAAAAAATTGAAAAAAGTCCTGAAAAAAATCATAAAAAAATTGAATAATGTCCTAAAAAAAAATTTCATAAAAATTGAAAAATATCATGAAAAAAAAAATCTCATAAAAATTGAAAAATGTCATGAAAAAATTCATAAAAATTGAAAAATATCATGAAAAAAAAATATCATAAAAATTGAAAAAAGTCCTGAAAAAATTCATCAAAAATTAAATAATGTCCTGAAAAAATCTCTAAAAATCAAATAAAGTCCTGAAAAAAAAAATGAACACAAAACAATTGTAAAAACTTGAAAACTCACAAAAACACGCATTTTGCAATAAAGTATTCCCTTTGTGCATCGACAGCTCACTGAGTATACATCCAACAACTTGCAATCAATCAAACATTGTGCTTCAATGAAATCACACATTAACAGATGAACCTTTTCAATCAACTCAAACATTCAAACTGATCCAAATTGTCATCTCAATCTAATATCGGCATCAAAATCATCTGTCCTTGTCACATTGTCATGGGTCTTATACAGGGTGTGGTATACTCAAAACCAGACTGTGTCCTATCTTAGACGGTGTACTGCATTTCCTGATACTAGACAGCATGATCATCTTATGAGCACGTTCAACTTTTGACAATGAAGATCCATATGTTGTTTGATTTGCTTGAATTTGTGCATCTTATCTTTTTATTGATTTATCTTCGATCATGTTCCTATGTTGCTCGATGATGTCACTGAGTGATTTAGAGTGACCAGGATGGCTCATGGTCTCTTTCTTTGATTGTGATTGTTGCTTGTCTATGTTGTGTCTGTCTTTTGCAAAAAGGGTTGCATTTCAGCTCTGGCCTTCAATGCCATGATGCTACGCATCCATTTTGCTACATAAAAATAAAGGTTCTCACCTACAAAGTGCATTACTGAAAGCAAGTTTTCATCATCTCTAACTGTCTTCTATCTCATTTCTTCTTACTAAAACTTCTTCCGTCTGGTCGGATAGTCAGTTCGGTCTAGTGCTCTGATATCCACGCACATATGTTGCATCCTGCATCCATTTGGTTAGTACATTTGCATTCCATCACGCATATTGCATCAAGCATTTTATCCATTTCATTTCATAAATACATCAAAAATCAATAAAAATACATCCATACATGTTCATAAACCAGTGCATAAGTCATCCATAAATGCAAAAAAACATAAGTCATAACATATTGCATCCATCATATTGATGCATATCATATCACATATCATAATCATGTCGAAGTACAAAATCAGACTCTCTGTCCTAAGTATGGCCCGGAGGCTGACTACAAAATGGCAAACTACATAATGTCCACTGTCTGTCATAAGGAGTACGTGCCTCTGTCACTGGGTACTCCCTCTGTCCTCCTCATCCCTGCCATGTCTCGCAGATGATGTCCCTCTTGGTCCTGGCTGTGGTGGTCTCATAGGTCCACTCACTCCTATGCTGCTCAATGACCTCCAAGAGCATGACCTGCTCTCTGTCCTCGATCGTGCCCGATATGAAGGTGCTCTCCACTCTAGTGGAACTGCAACCTCATATAGTGTACTCCAATACAGTCTCTCCTCGCCGGTCTCTACTAGCATCTATGCCATCTCCCATGCACTGGCATCCCTAATCGACCCAATGAACTTGGTGACTCTCTGTCCCTCTGGCTGTGCCTGAGCCAGTGCTGTATCTCGTTCTATCCTCAAAATGGCATTCTGTCTCTCCAATGTCGCAATATAATCCTGCTGACTCGCTATGGTAGCCCTGCACCTGTCCATCTCCTCTGTCCTAGCTGTCTCTGGCTCTATGGGAATATCCTGCAATGTCTCCTGATCCACTGAGTCTGGCTCCTCGTCATCCTCATCATCCCCATCCCCATCCTCTCCCCCGTCCCCGTCATCCTCATCATCTTCCTCATCATCATCCTCCCCACCATCATCTCCCCCGTCCTCGTCATCCTCGTCGTCCTCATCATCTCCCTCCTCTTCTGTGAGTGGGAAGTCCTCCTGTCTCCTCGGTACTAGAATATCCAGATTAGTCAAAGGCACTGGCCATCGCTATGCGAACCATGTCTCATACTCCTCTATAGTCCCAGCATCCACCACATCTGACCACCACTCCCACTGTCTCTGTTGTAACTGTGCAAAGTCGGCATATGCTATACGTGGCTGAATCATACTACCCCACTGACTCATCTCTCGGTGAGATCGGGCAAAGCATGCAGTCCTCCAAGGAACATCCTGTGTCTTTCCAAACTGTCGTCTGACCCTCTCTGGCAGGTACAACTCAATCACTCTCTGGCGATTTACTGGTCATCCAATCAGGTACCTCTCCTGTCTGTAGTATGGTAACTCCTCATGATCATCTGACCATCCAAGGCAATCTTGATATGGCCTCCATATGAACTCTCTCAATCTGTCCAGCTCATGTCACCAGTATAATATGTATCCAAAAGGACCCTGTCTCAGTGCTCCACCATAGCTATACACATATGGTCGGTGTGGTACAACCTGTCTATCTATAATCGGTCGACATATGGCAATATGCTCGAATGTCCTTACCGAAAGTAATGTGACTCCACAGCTCAGAGTCTGCACTCCCTGATATGCTATCTAATGTAGCTAGAAATATAACATAGCCAATACACATGGTCCCCATGCATACACTGTCCCCTCTATCACCATCCGCTCTAGTACTCTTCCCCAGCCAATAGGGAATCCATGTCCTCATCGGTCACTTGCTAGAAGACATGCTATCACAACTGCTATCACCACATATCGTCGGTCATACTCGGCAGCCATAGTCTCCTAGCAAATCTCCCTCTCGACAATGTCTAGATCATCTGTGTCACACTCAAACAGTCTACATAATGCATCTCTACCTGTCATTGGGTCGTACTCTACCATCTCCCCATGTATCGGAATGCGGAGGATGCACCATACATCCTCTAGAGTCACCGTCGCCTCGCTAGTCGCCAAATGGAATGAGGAGGTCTCCGAGTGCCATCGCTCTGCCAATGCGGTAAGCAATCCTGTGTTTGCCCTAATCTCGGGCATGTATGTGATGTAATATATCCCCAGTCCAACTAATGTCTCTCTCTATGCTTCTGAGTCTGTGTTGTAGCATGAAGCAGTCTGGTCGATTCTCCTGCGTGATCAATGGATACTGTCGACTCTGCATCACAATCGGGGCATCATTTTGTCAGTTCTAGGGTTTGCTCCTATGAGTTGCATATCCTCATTTTCATGTCCAAATCAGGGTGTTTTTCATCTGCATTGACTTATCCCACCCTTGTCCCCTCTTTTTAGGTCATTTGCATGCCGTTTCGCATCAAAATTGAGTGATTTATGCACACTTGCACCTGTGTTAGCTAATCTGAGCCTGTGTCAGGTGAATTGCGCCTGTGTCTTCCTACACAAGTGCAGAACATCCTACACAAGTGCAGGATTAGACCACACAAGTGCAGGAGTCCATTCGGGTATCCCCTGTGGGCCCTACAATGTCCCGTAAGCCATTAAAATTCATGAAATTCAACACATGGGTTTTTGAGATACATACCGCTGCTCCTGCATCCTCCGATCGTCTGAATGTGCGTACACGTTCTCCAAGGTAATCTGCCATTGGAATGTTCGCCATCTGTCTGCAAGTGTCCTTGTCCAGAGCAACAAATCCTCCTCTTTAGCTAGTGCAAATGAGTCATTTTCACCCTCTTGGTCCCATTTATAGCTCTTTGTCATTGCATAGATGGACGTGCATCCTCTCCATCTTATGTTGGTCGCGGTCTTGTGCACATTAAATTCTTGTCTGTCATGCATCCGATCTCCGATTGTCAGTCTGTTCGATCCTATCATTTTTTATCGATCAATTGGCCTCTTTTCCGCATGTTTCCGGCCAATTCCTCGAGGGGGCATGCATATGTCATTATTATTGTCTGGGGCATTTAGTTATTGTTCTTTGAAACAACGCTTAAAAGTGCATTGTCTCAAAGAGGGGCAAAATGTAGACACCCAAAAATGGTCAACGCTTGCGAGGTCATACTTTAACAATTACGCATTGCCTCATTTTAGGTTTTTGCATCGCATTAACATTTCTCCTATGTCATGCACTTGGTCTTTATCATTTGCAAACATCGAGTCATTCTTCTACATTCTTCAATCATCTCGTCTTCGAATTTGGTCTTGTCGACAACATTATCCAGTCATGATTTTGATTGATTTTACCCTGTCGCATCAATGTGCGTATTCATTTGTCATCAGTTTGGACTTCATCAATCCTAATTAGGGTTTTTGTCCTTCTGTCAATCTTATCAATTTTATCATCAATCTTATCATTTTGGACATCGTCAATCCTAATTAGGGTTTTGTCCTCTTTTCAATCTTGTCATTTTGCGATCGATTTGTCATCGATCGTGGTCATTTTCAATCTTGTCGTCTTGCAATTCATTTTGTCATCGATCCTCATCCTCTTGTCAATTTTGTCATTTTTCAACCGATTTGTCATCGATCGTTGTTTGTCTCGATTATGTCAATTTCGATCAATTTGTCATTGTTCCTCATCAATTGGCACATTTTCTCAATCAAATCATTTTGTCACATTGGTCATTTATCAATTCAAAATCATGACATTAATTATCTTCAATCAAGACCTAATTGTCATTTTCGCATTTCTAATTCGTCTTCTAGGGTTTTATGATTTAGTCATTTAACCTAATGTGTCATTTCTTCCTCTAGGATTAAATAATTTATTTATTTATCCTAGGTCTTCTTGTTACAATTAAATCTTTATTTAATTGGCTAATTATTCCTCTTTGTGAATTGATTAATAAATGAAAAATTATTAATTAATTCACTAATTCCTAAATTCTAATTTCTATCAATTTCTAATTCCTAATTTGTCATCAATTTCAATTTCCTAATTTTTCAAATTTCTAATTCCTTTTCCCTCCTATTTCATCTCCTAATTCTATGGGAATGAAATTTCAATTTGTCATGAAATTGTCATAATTGATAATCAATCAATTTTGACATGAAATGTGTCATAATTTTTCATCAATTATCAATCAATTAAATTGTGCATGGAAAGTGCATAATTTGTCATAATTGACATATTGATTTGCAATTTCCATTTGAATTGCATCATGCCAATCTTGTCATTTATCCAATTCTTCTATAAATTGGATAATTTTCTTCAATCAATCCCTTCATGAACCCCGAATTTCTATCAAACTACCGAACTTTCATTTCTAGTACTCTTGAGCTTTTTGCTTTCAATTGTGTGAGCACTTGTAGGTGAGATCCACAAACCCATTGAAGAGGAAAGAACAACAATGGAGCCGCATGGAAGAAGCATCCGAATTGTTATATGGTTTGCATGACATTTTCTTTTAAATGCTTTGTTTTTGTGCCTCTATTGAATGTGCTTTGGAATTAGGTTCATTTCAATGAGTGTTGTTTTGATTATGTTGTCATGTTTTGTGTTTTGATTGACCTACTTGTTTTTTTGATGATTCCTAATTTCTACGCTACAGCAATCAATTCACCTTTGCTGTCAAAGATTTTTCATATACCATTTCTAAACTCCAGTGGGTATCCTCTATCATTAAGTTGTGCCACACTTAATAGATTGTGCTTTAGGCCTTCAACCCAATAGACATTATCAACACTTCTCTTCCCATTAAGAGAAATAACTCCCTTACCTTTTACCATATAGGGTGAGTCATTGCCAAATCTAACAACACCGCCATCAAATTACTTTAGGGAAATAAATTTTCTCCGATCACCGGTCATGTGATGTGAACAACCACTATCAATGGTCCAATCATCAGGGTTATCCATTCTAGATATAGTGCCTTCTGATCTAATAATTGTTCCTTAATTGCTACAAATACAATATCTTCACTAGCATCAGCATCAGATTCATCATCAGTAATACCACTATCAATAGCTCCAAGACAATCTCTCTTGCCTTTACTCTTGTACTTCTTAAATTTGTCTCTCTTGTAATCATTTTCACCATTAGGGCAGTTTGTTGCTATGTGACCAATCTTGTTGCATACAAAACATTTTAAAGGTAGCTTACCTCTATATTTACCAGTGCCTCTAGGTAGTCATTTTGCCAACAATGCTTCAAGTTTTGCTAAGTTGTCTTCATCATCAGCATCTCTGCTATATCTATATTCATAACTATGGCCGGTATCTTTACTTGTTCTCACAGATGGGTTAGAGATAGAGGCTTTGAATGCATATTCTGATTTCTATACACTACCATCATAGCCATTTAGTTCAAAAGCAGTAAGTTTTCCAATAATAGAGTCAAGAGTTACCTTTGTCTTGTCAATGGATTTCATCTACTGAATATCTGCAACTCAAATAGCATAGACTAGTAGCAAGGTTCTCAGTACCTTATTGATTACTATGCCATCTTCCACTTTCCCTCATGCACTCTTTATCTCTCCAACTATCTCTTTAATCCTTTGACCATAATACTGGATGTTCTCACCTTCACACATTCCCATGTCATCAAACTTGCCTCTTAAACTCTCTTCTTTATCAATCTTGACATACTCATCACCACTATAGATATCTTCCAGTTTCTTCCATACTTCATATGCAGTTTCAAGACCATGAACATCTACATATTTAGCATCAGACAGGGAACTGATAATAGCTTCTAATGCCTGGTGATTTTCTTGTTGTTCTTTCTTCTAATCATCAGTCAGGGTTCCAATACGTGTAGTATACTTATGTTCTATATGATCCCAATACTGACTACCAAGACTCTTAATGTAAATCTTCATCCTATCACTCCATATTCTATAGTTATCTTTGTTAAACTTCATACCTTCTTTCTTCATCATGATCTACAAGATCTTTTCCTCAAGCTGTTATGCTTTTAGATTAAGAGGACCTGACATGCTCTAATACCAATTGATGGTAAGATGAAAGAATAAGTATTTGATAGAATAGTGAGAGGGGGGGGGTGAATCCGTATATTAAAAAACTGATACAAAGTTCCCAAACTCAAAATCAGTCAAATGAAGTAAACATATCTCATTCAAGATCAATATTCATAGGAATACTTGACATTAACCGGTTTAACTATTATGAAAACTCTAACAGTAAACACCTACAATATTGTAAACATCAATAATGCTTAATCTTAGCTCAACATATTCATCTCTCAATGCTTTTACTTAACATGCCTTATCAGAAGTTAATCAAATCAACAAATAAGATCATAGCCCCAAAAGCATTCACCACTTGACACAAATGTTTATACTTGGAAAACCCAAATAGGTAAAACCATGGTGAGATGGGACTCACAAGGATAGCTATCTGAACTCTTTTGAAGTTCTCCCTATTAGAGCTTTACAATAAGTCCTGTTAGAACTAATTTCGGTTAGGAATCACCTGGTTAAGGGAGTTACAAATATGCCTTGTTAGAAGCACAATACCCTTTTAGGAGTAACTTCATTGGAGGATTTAAGAATCCAAGCTAATGGACCACCTTTTTAGAGGATTTAATGAGTAACCAAGCTTGTTAGAGCTTACCTGGTTAAGGGATTTTACTTCTGCTGTAATTGTTAGAAAACAACAGGTTTTCTTGATCTATCTAAGTAGCACTATATTTGCTTGATCAGATCCTTCAAAGCTTCAATCTACTTTCACTCAAAGTGTAGATCCATTCACTAGTTGGGCAACTGCATAGTCAATAGGTTTTCTACCAATCTTGCCAACAACCTTTACAAACAACTTCATCGACCTTAAATACAAATCAATTAGGTCGATAACACAACAAAAACCTAATTCTCATCATTGAGATTACAAACAAGTCAATTCAATCTTGACCATTAGAAATCGTGACAATCTCTTCACATTCTTTAAGACAATTCCAACCGCTCCATGATCACTGCTCCATGGTCACCACTCCATTGGACTTTGTAACTCATCACATGTTGTGCATTAAATGCAATCCACTTTGCTCCTTCCCTAGACAATAAGCAAATGTGCCAAACAAATTTGAATTTATCCTCATACAATGATCACACGTGTCTCCATCATTACCCTCCATTAGATAATAAACCAACAAACTTAATCGGTTAGGGTTTAACAATTGATAGGGTTTACTGGTTACATTACATAGAAAGGTTTAACCCTTTTACACCAGTTCACCGGCTAAACTCACAAACTTTACATACTAGTTAGTAGACAATATCAAAAACAACAATATCAGTAATAACATGAATACCATTTACAACTTCAGTTGACATCAATGACAACATATCATTAATGCAATCTCTATGCAAAATACCAACAAACTCAAAATGCCAACACCCTAAACCCTAGACCTTGTGAAACAAAACAAAGGGAAAAATTAATCTAGAATGACCAATATTTTGACTAAGGCATGAAGATTTTTGCACAATCATTGTAAGGTCTATTAGAGGCTCTGGTTGGGGACGTTCATTACTCAGGAATGATGTAAGAATCCAAAACATCAGGTGGAGCAGACCATTGCAGAGCAGACCAAAATGAAGTTACCTGGACAAGGCAACTCAAACAGAAAGGAAACTACACTACCTATGCACAAGACCTAATCTAATATTCATGGAAAAGAGATACTTTAAGAAAAGTAGGGCTTCAATAATTTTCCATGAACAGGCAATTCAAGAGTATCATGATAACTATTCCATTTGGGCATAGAGTCAAAAGATTTACTCTACTCCAAGTTTCTTGTGGCCTGAAGGTCAAACCACATGTGATGGCCCAAGGCCATTGAAAAGGTCAGGCAATGCTTTCCTCTATCATAAACATGGTTTTCCTTTGACTGCACTGAAACCAATCTGATAACATAGCTGGAATACCATTGGTCAAACATGCTAGCATTTTTTATCCAGCTACCATGCTTAAAATTATCATCGCACTCACTGATGAACTTCTAAAACCTATGCACTAATTGAAAATACTGATCACTATGTGACATATATGTGTTGTACTAAACACAACATATATCCTTACTGAAACCAATGTCACACTCTTTAAAAAGCATCACTTAGTTGAGAAAACAAAGATTGATGATTTGGCACACAATTGAGAATATAGGTTTCATTAAAATCATTAGTTTGCTCATCAAAAGAGGAACTCTCAAAAGAATCCACCCTCCCATTGTCCATAATAAGAAAACTATCATCAAGAGAAAGAAAAGGATCACAACTGATCCTCTCATGCATCTGTAAATCATCAAGCTGAAAAAAGATTTCAACCTCTGGCTCTGAGTCCCATCTGATGTCATTCATATCAGCAACATGGGTGCATGTTGTAATATCACATCCTCCCAGCCTATCACCACTTTGCTCATAGCCACCAAGAGCCACTTCCCCTTTATGTGCACGAGCATTCTCATAGAGAGTGCCAACATTAGCATTCACACACATATTACTAAAAGAAACAATTGATTTTTAATTAGCATGTAAATCCTCATTATCAACACAAATGTCAAAGTTTAAATCAAATAATTCCAAGCATTCAAGCTATGTATCCTCTTGCATATCGGCTGGTTCAAACATGGGAAGAAATATTTCAGTAGATGCAGTTCTTGATGCATCATGAGAGACAACCTCATTGTAAAAAATCACATTAGTAGGGTGCAAAATGTCTTCATTTTTTCCATATGTATATTGAGCAGGTACTTTGCTGCTAGCAAATCTGAGATTCCTTCACCGTTGATAGAACATGTGTCATCTTTCTCACTTACATGTCCCATACTACTATCCTCCCCAACTCAAAACCCACTAGATTCAAGAGATCATGTATTTATCATGTTATGGGAGATTGCATCTCCAACAACCTTCTCAAAATCATAGTCATCATCCAGAAAAAAATGTTGACCTTGTAGATGTTTATTTCCACCTTCATTTAGGCTACCATTGCATTCATTTTTAGGTTCATTCTCTTCAACCATCTGCTACTCACACACCTTGTCTTCTTCATGTTTATAATGTGACTAATCTTCAACAACATAGGGAGCATCATTATTAACTTGTGCAATATCATCACACTCTCGATCAACCTTGTCATTATCAGCATGAAAACTTTCACAATCTAGTTGCATCTTAGATTTGACATCTTCAAATATATCAATCCATGCAACCAAATATATTATCTAGTTTTGTTCTCTCTGGCCAATGAACAACATCAGGTTCATAGACTTGCAAAATAAGTCTACCCACTTAGAATTTTGAAGCATATGACTCATAGGAATACTTTGTAATGCCTTCAAAAATCTTGATAGCAACACATAAGGTTTCTCACCTACTTGTTTTTTTATGTCCAGCTAAGCACTGACATAGACCATTGGGTCCTCCATAGAGAAGCTTAGTTCTTGTGCTATTTGGGGCTGATAAACTTGCTCATACTACTGAAAAGTATAGGTTGGGACAACAGGAATACACATGCTTTGACATGTACATTGAACACTTGACACATGTTTCTCTTGTGCACACATCATATCCTCACATGTTGGAAAACTCTGAGGACTAGGAGGCTGCTCATGACTAACTATATCATAGTTGTATCTCTCCAAAAAGAAACCTCCTCAAGAAATCCCATGAAGACACACTTTATGCTGATAAACATTCATACCAGTCCTCTACACCATCTTTTAATAATCTCACAAAAAACTTCATGACTATATCTTCATTGCAAAGCTGATAACCTTCAACAAATTCTCTGAATAACTTGGCATGGTGGAGCGTTGAATCGGATTCCTGTGCATGAAACAAAGGCACTTGATCCAATGGGGAAGGGATGTGGGTACCCTTCAATGTTGCTGAAATTCAAAGGTTTGTACTACTTAGGCATGAAAACCCTTCTAGGTTGACCTTCCTCAAGCTGTTGATCACTCATTATGCCAGGGACAACATTACGACCATACATCTTGCTTGTCTTTACAAGCTTCTCATTCAAACTTTATAGTTACACATCTCTTGATTCTCTTTTCCAACAGGGTCTTAAGTAAAAGCCATACATAAATAAGATTGAAATATTGGACTTAAGTCTTTTGAATGAACTTATTACAAACATTGCATACTTCTCCTAATATAAGCATATAACTGAAAAAATGAAACTAAGAAGTATGCAAATCTGAAAAACTAACACTTTCCCTTTTACTTAGTGCTGCAATACTGGGTAGGGAAATATTTTCTACAAATGACTTTCATGGAAATGCATTTGACTCATGAAAGTCAAAATACCTGGAAATGTTGTAGTGGCTGCAAATTAGCTTTTTGGTTGGAAATACTGGTAGATCTGGAGCTACCTCCATATCTTCATTAGGTTCTTGGGTATAGTCACCACCTCTTTGCAGAGGACAAACATTTGAACAACTAGAATTTCATCACAGGTCAAATTTGTTCAAAAACCAACACTACAACACCTCCTTCTCATCATATGGCATCATATGGATTCCATCCTCAGCTTGTCAGGGTACTTCATCACAAAAGCTCAAATCTGCTTCATCTCTTCTAAAAATTATTTGGTTCTTCTTCAGATGTTCTTCAAATAATGCACACTAGTGTAGAGATCTCACAGTCGCCACTCACAACTTGTGAGGTATTGAAATATTCATGAAAAATAGACAAATCTAGATAGAACTCACATTGAAAGATGCATACCAACAAATTTTTAGGCAACATTCATGAGAATTGACTCAACTGACAAGGGACAAACTTAAGAAGCTCTTGACTCTACAAGATAGAATGGGATAATCTCGACTATATATTGAGCCAATCTTTTTTACCTAGAGATTTTGGACACTTATCCCCTGCAGAGTCGCCATTTTGCTGGTTACCAAATGGGTTTACACTATAAGATGAAAAAACCAAGTAGATTCTTCAAATATCTATGGAGAAGCCAAATCCAACTATTAAAATCATCAAGAACTTGGACCAACTGATAAGGATTCAAACAAATCCTTCTACACTTTGGGCTCTGCAAAACCTAGGAGGGTGATCCCTTAGTGAATTTTATGATCTCTGCACCATATGCAAAAGTTCACTAAAACAAAGCTGATAATCTCATATACAGGCTCAACAACAGGGAGAATGGTCAAGTATGGAAAATCCTTCAGTGATCCTCAACCTAATTGGAGCATGAGATGGGTAGAACACACAATAACAAACATGAATTGAAAGGTATTATGATAATCAACAATTTAATAGAAAGAATAAATGAATGGAGCACAAAAGTGATTGTAAAGACTAAGACAAGCTAATGACTTGTGCCCTATTCCATTCAGGAGTCAAATTCATGAAATGTAAGTTGAATTACAGTAAAAATAATTTGATAGCATACTGATCTAAGAATATATTGCCTTACAATACACCTTAACTATAACCCAAGCCCAAACTACTTATCAAAATCCCTGCATAAGCCCTACCACTTTGTAATTTTGTTCAAGTAGTTACTTGACCCCTTAGATCAAAGCATAAACACAAATCACATACATCACAACAATGCAATGGATTAAATAAACCATTGGTTTACTTCATTCAAAAGATAGTAGAATCATATACTGGAGAGAAATAAGCCTGAATTCTATTCATTTATTCAAATGCTATATCTGCCATGAAACAATATACAATTCAGTCATTCAAAACTTGCATAAGATGTGAAATAAGACACATTCTATTTTTCTCCGCAAAAGACTCTACACTTTACTCATTCCACCTAAAACCTGCTATAGGAACCAGAAAAGGAACCCTAAAGGAACCAAAATTTGAACCCCTGTCTCATGGCCTTGAAATCCCTTTTATTGAAAGAAGGGAGAAAGCAAGTTATGGGCTAGAGAAAACACCTATCATTAGGATGACTAGACACACCTGATTCTATTACAAAATATTCCTCTGCTACAAAATATTCTAACTGCATCCAAATATCTGGAACTACTTCTCTGATACTTCATGCATTTTACCATCCTTGGTGTTGTCATTGATGAAAAACTAATACGAGCCCACCTTACTGTTGCTCATGACACACTAGGTTCACTCCCTGAGGAAACAACCACTGCAAGAATACAAAATTGCCTACCAGATGCTTCAATTGCACCAAAAAACCCTAATTCTGTTGTGAGAGCTCGAACAATCTCCATTGGTTTTCAAAACAGTCTCTACTCATGCTCAAAATGCCTTTGCTAATTTAAAATAAGAATATTTCTCTGTTTCATTATTCTTCTGTTAGCCGATTAGATGCTATCCACCATTACCTACTTGTGCATGTGAAGAAACAATGCCAATTTGTTTTGAAATGAATTTTAAATCTCAGCCCTCGATCTTCCTCCATGTTGGTGCATCGCACGATCCATACTAGTCAATTTGACATTGATTGTCAAACATGAAAAGTAGACCCATCAAAGGTATGACGCGACACCTCCAACTCACCACCACCTCACCCTGGTTAGTGGCCCCCACCTTCTGGCTTATCTCGGCCCGTCTGGACATGTGACATCATCTCATGATGTTGCGGTCCATAATCCCCTTGCATCTCTTGATCACAGGGTTATGAGGGTCGTTGGATGTGTTTGAGCTTTATCTCGCTACCATTATGACTGCCTTCTTAAGACGCTTAACAGTCGAGAAATTTTTTTGTAGAAATTAAAACATCTCCATCCATTCAAGCATGTGCAGATAAGAAAGCCCTTAGTAACTTAGACTTTACCCCCTGGGAACTAGTAACATCAAATGTTTGAAAGGTCAAACTGTCAGCTCACCCTGCCCACTCAAGACACGTGGCATCATCTCATGATGTCACAGTCCTTATCTTCCTTTCACCTTCGATCGTGGGGTAGCGTAGGTTGTCAAATCTACCCTACCTTTAGTCGTCGATCGAAATATTAAAACTTTAGACTTAGGAAAAAATTTAATATGCGCTGGCATAAATATTAAAGGGGGATCAACCATAGGGAGATTTTACATGCAGACTTAGGAAAATATAAAGAGGTCAGCCAAAAACAACTTAATTCCTAGGAAATACAATGGCCTTGCCAATGGTAACCGACCCTTGGCTTAAGTGAAAAAAGGTAATGAAGGAATATAACAAGCTTAGGGTTTTTTTTTTAACTAGACTTAATCGGAAATTCATAAACCCTAAACCTTGTGACACAGAATATAGGGCAAAATTAATCCAGAATGACCAATATTTTGACTAAGGCATGAAGATTTTTGCACAGTCATTTTCAGGACTATCACTTCTTATTTGTCTAAATTGGCTTAATTGTTTTAGATCTGAGAACTCTTCAACTTTACATTTCAATTTTTTATTTACATGCTCAATTTTCAACAAAATTTCATAAATTTAGTGGTTAAATGAAAAACCCTAGTTTTTAATTTTAAAATTGAACTTGTGGATTGTGTGGATCTTGAATTAATTTTCAGATTTGAGTTCTTGCTTTGATTTCAGAATTCACATTCCTACATTACAACATTCAAATTTTTAATTTTTAATTTTTAAAACTAAGCGGTTTATGTAACAAACCCTAATTTTTTAAATTTAAATTAATCTTGTGCAATTCCCAATTTTTCTTTAAGCATTTAATCAATTTTGTTAAATCTAAATTTTTATTTTGTCCTTATAAACATCATAAAATTTGGCCCGTAACCTTAAGTGTGCCAATTTTTTTTTTCATTCGTTCAATTAATCATCTTATTGCACATCCTAAGTGTGTCCTATTTTGACCTTCAAGGCTTGGTTTTGCACATCTAGACATCTCCAATTTCCATATCCTTCTACAATTCACATTAAAATCACAATATCTTGCTTCCCTAATAATTTGGTAAAAAGTTGGTCGGACCAAGTAGCTAGCTACGTGGTCCCGACTTTTTCTCCCCAAATTTTGGGAGCCTGTTTTGACTATATTTTACTATTCAATTCTGGAGATTTCTGAGATTTTATTGATTTTAGGTCACCCTAAGGTTGAAAGAAAATCTAAATTTCAACATTTTCAATTTAAAATTAAGTGTTTAATTACATTCACCCTAATTTTTAAAATTAAAATTGATTTTTTCAACATTTCAAAATTTTAAATTTTAAAATTAAGAGGTTAGTTTTGGACAACCCTAATTTTAAATTCAAATTTCCAATTTATCTCCCTTAGTGCATAATTTTTACTACTATTAGTCCTACCTATAATATCCCCATAAGGAGTTGTAGAATTAAGGCTACCCAAGGTTTAATTACCGAGGAGATGGGGTCTAATTTGGCTAGCTTTTTCAATGAGGATATTGGTGGTTCTTCCAATCCTATAGATATCCCCATGTATCCTCTTGATAATTCTCATGATGAGGAAGAATCACTAACTAGGCTATCTGTTGACCAATTGGTGAAGATGGATGATCAATTTGACAATCTTGAACAATGGATGAGTGAAGAATACTTGAAAAGTGAATCTCTCCTATTGATTGAAGGATTAAAAAGAATGATTTAGTGATAAACATGGTGTTGATATCTTGTGGGGTATTTCTCATATAGTTGATTCTAATATTATTCCCATGAAGAGTTGTGCTAAAGCCCTACATTTTACACAACCTCCTAGTCAAGTTAATCATTCCATTCCTTTGACCACTCCTATGACTAGTGTACCCACCTTCACATCAAACATCATGGCTACCTCTATACAAAATGCCATACCTACAAGTGTTAGTCATGGGGGAAATCCCTCTTCTTTCATTCCTCCTACTATGAGTGTTCCCCTTATTACCCAATCACCTACACCACCTATAAATGTTAGTCATGGGGGAAATACCTCTTCTTTAATTTCTCCTCCTTTGAGTCTTACATTTGTTACCCAATCTTCTCCAATACCTACCTTCCATAGTGTCCCACCTCCTTATTCTCTTCCTTCATTCAACAATGTTATTCATCCTTCTCAATCCAACTTGTCTAATTTCAGTCCTTCTACTGAAGCTACCATCAATAGTCTAGCTCAAGAAATGTCCACCTTACAATGACAAATAGCTTCTATGAATCACTCTAAGTATAATGTGCCCACATTTGATGCAGTGAGCCCATTATCGAATGAAATTATTGGAGCTATCACTCCCAAACATGTAGAAGTCCCTCAATTGGAATTTTGTAATGGAAAAGATGATCCATTAACTCGTTTTAAAATATTCCAAACTTTGTGTACTGAATTTGCTCATGACCAAATATTGTTAGTGAAATTGTTTACTAGAACATTAAGGGATAAGGCTCTGCAATGCTATTGTTCTTTGCCACCTTATTCTATTACCTCTATTCAACAATTGGCTAATGATTTTATTCAACAATTTCAAAATAAAATTGGTCCTAAAATTACTTTGACTGATTTGATGCATTGTAAACAAAGTGTTAAAGAAAATGTGACTGATTTTATGTTGGAATTGAGTTGTCATTGATGTCAACTAGTATTACAGGCTATCGGTAGAAGTATGTCAAACTAGTATGAAGAAGATTGAATTGGCATAAGGAAGATTAACATGAAGGCTTGTCAATTGGTATGCTGGAAGACAAATAGTTATTGAGACTATTAGTGACTTCATCGGTATGAGGTGAGATGCATGCATGTGTTAGCATGTTGAGTGATAACCGATAGAGCATAAACTAGTTTGGAGGATGGCTTCATGTTTATGATGAAGAGGAAGAATGTTAAAATGATCACAAACCATCGGAGGTAAAGATGTGCTACTTTTGTAGTGTGCACTATCGGTTAGTAGGAGGAGAAGGTGTCACCGATAAAGGCTTGTGCCAGTATGTGTTTGGTGAAAGTTCAAGTGTAAACCGACCTTGTGTTCATGAGCTGAGTGTATGATCAATGTGATGCCATGTGGAGCTAAGGTGGCAAGCATGCAGAGGTCGGTGAAGTTTCCATTGATATGGTTTTTGAAATAGCTTGTCGACATTAATGAAACAACCACAAATCATGGGATGATAACAGATTGATGTGGCTCGAGGAAGAAAGAGTGACAAAAAAAGATCAGGGAGTTGTTGGCGCTTGGATCAAACAAAAGAAATCAGACTGCAAGAGGACCTCGAGAAGGGAATAGCTGGGTCATAAATAAGTTAACAGATTTCAAGGTCAAGGATCATGGTTGAGATTGCTATCTTTAGCAAATATGCATTGGATAATATAAAATGCGTATAGATGCATTCCTCAAGTACAATTGATTGATCCAAGATAGATTGGATTGGATCTGATGCATATTTGGTCAGGTGAAGGAAACCCTAACTGCCCTTAGTTTGGATTGATTTTTGGCAGGAAAGATCAAGTTTAAATATGATGACTAGAGACTGTGATTGTTGCTGCTACAGAGTGAAGGCAAGTGTGAAATTATTGTCTAAGAGCCGAAGAGATAAACACTTGAAGTGATTATGAGTTTAGAATAGACCGGTAAGGAGAAGCAAGATAAACCAGTGTAAGGAACAAATTGGTGGAGTGAGCATAGAACACAAAGGTGACAAGCTAGCAAAATCTGTACTTGATAAAGAGTGATCAAGTGTGAGTTGAAGGAGGAAGATATTGTGAGAGGGGACTTGGAAAATTTATCAGCAAAGCAAAGTTGTAAAGTGGGTGGAGACAATACAGACTGGTAAGGTTAGAACTGACAGAGCTGAATATTATAAGGTTGTAAAGATTTCATTTGCAACAGTGATTTCATTTGTATAACTGAGTTTTATATTGTTTTCCCTAATTTGGAGCTTAGTGCAGGGGTTGTAGCTTCTTTAGGTTGTAGCCTATAAATTGTGTAGGGGTTGATGCCCCTTTGAGTTGGTGCTCATAAATCAGAGGTTGGTACTCCTTGGGTTGGTGCCCTAAATATTGTAATTAGAGATTCTTTATGAGGTTGGATTGGAGCAGAAGATCTACAACAGCTATTCTCACTGAGGTTTTTCCCACATTTGGTTTTCCTTGTATATCTGGTGTTGTGTGATGCATTTTTGTGCATGTGTTAAGTTAATGTTTTAGCAAGTCCTTTCACAGACCTTGTTTGCATTGTTTGAGCTACAGGTTAGCACTCAGTGTGTTTTACATATTACCGATATCTCCCTATTGAATAAAAAGTGTTTAAATCACTGGTTCACCCCCTCTCAGTGATCCATTGTGTCCAACATTTTATTGGTAGATATAAGCATTTGTATTCTTAGATTTCTTTTCATGCACCTGATCAAGATATCGAAAGAATTTTTATTATTGATTTGCAAAAAGAAATTAGGGATAAACTTCTCTTAACCAAGTTTACTTCATTTCCATAGTTGTGCATAGTACTTCACAAATATCAACTAACTGTGGGTCAATTGGAGAAATATCCTTTCGTGGCTCCGAGTGATAAGGGTGATAGTGCCTAACAACCATTTGTGGAGTTCAAACCAAACAAAGGATTCATCAAATTCAAAGACAACAACAACAACATTTAAGTAGCAGCCACTACAGGTGTGCGTCCTTTGTCTAAATACTTTAAGAGAGAAAAATAATTTACACATTTGAATAAATATTTGCATAGCATTATGTCTTAGTTATTACAAAGGGATGTGTTAAAATTTCCCTAATCAAACCAATTGATCCATCTAAGATAACTTTATGTTACATTGATGCTAAATCCTTTTTTCAATATCATTGTTGACCTAATCATGACATTGAAAAGTGTTTTTGATTGAGAAGTAAGATTCAAGATTTAATCAATAACAATACTATATCTATTGCAGGTGTGAATGATAAAGGAAATAAATTTGTACCCCCTCCTAATCAAAACCTTGAAATTTTCACCGATACTTTACCATCCCATTTCATTAATGTGATTGAGACTGAAAATCTTATTTTATCTCCCAATGATAATGTGGTGAACCTTGTAGATCAACAAGAACTTCCTAAAGACTTGTGCATCACACTTGATCTTAGTGAGAACATTAAAGCACCTGATGGCCCATTATACATAAGTGAAAAATCAAAGGTATACCTTCTAGAAGAGTACTTATTGATTCTGCTTGCATGGTTAATGTGATAACTAAAGAATTTCTTTATAATTTGCAATTGAATCAAGTGATATATGATAATATTGATGTGGTAGTTAGAGTTTTTGATGGCTTCTCTTATCCTGCTATTGATTCTATCACACTTCCTATTGATGTCAACACTAAATGTTTAGATGTTAAATTTTCTATCATTCCTACATCCGATCAATTTCGTGTGAAGTTGGGACATCCTTGGCTCTCTTCCATGAAAGTGATCACTTCTACTGTTCATAAAATTGTTTGAAATTTCCTCATAATGATAAAATCATAACTATTAATCATAGCATGTATCGACCTATAGTGAGGCATGGAGATGTTTGTCTTGATTACTTTTGGTCCGAAAAATTGTAGCCTCCTCAACCCAAAAGTGATGCTCTCATTAAATCATATCAAAATTGGAAAAATGAGATGATTTTATCCTTGAGTAAACCTAGAAATACAACACTTAGAATTCCTCTTGATGATCATATGCCTCCTCTTGAGGATAAGGTTATTCTTCCTCCTAAGGAAAGAAATAATCTTCTTCCCAAAAAGGAATCTATTCCTTCTCCTATGGATGAGTCCACTCTTCCTCCCAAGGATATAAATACTCCTCCTCCCAAGTTTCAAGCTAAGGTTAGACCTACTCCTCCTCCTCATGATGGACCCAGTCTCCTTCCTACACCTCCCATTCCTCCTTTATACAGTGTGGTTCCTCCTCCTTCATCTTACAAAGAGAAGTGACTGACCTCTCCTATTGTCCAACCTAAAAGACCTCATCCTATTCATCCTTCCCTAAAAGAAGAAAAGAAGCCTATACTTGATGAACCTAAACCTCCTCAACTTTCAGCCAAAACTATATGAAACCGTTGTGCGAGAGAACATTGACAGAGACATCGTGCTAGAGCTCATGAAGTGGCTTCTCAAACCATTTCTTCTCCTAAAACACCAACTTTTGACATGATTCCATTTTATCCTAAACAAGATGTTCAACCTAATTCTCCAAGATGAAATTTTTTTAAGACAAATGAGGGTTCAAGTTCTATTCTTATTAGAGATCCTATTTTTATTAATCTTTAGGAATAAATGGGTGAAAGTGTTGTTAATTATGAAAATGTTGAGCTTAATATTTATGGTGATGAATATGAATATGTAGATGATGACAATGATTTATCTACAAAATTTTCAAAAGAATTAATCCTAGCTCCTCATAATGAATAAAGTGACTCTTCATCAGAGCATGGTCCTTGTTTGGAACTTGTGATAGCTCCATCTAATTTAGTCAATGTGGCTCCTCTTGCATGTTGTCCACCTTCTCAAAAAAATGATCAACAAGATTGGGGGGAGAATGACATGATTGATTAGCTTCATTAGCACCACAGATTATCTTTCTCTCTCGTCTCTTACTTGTTTGTGATCCTTCTTCCATGTGTTTCCCTATTCTTATATTTTTTGTCTCTAGTGTTGTCTACTTGAGGATGATGCAAAGCATTGACATCTCTTTTGGTCTCTTCCATGTTGACTCAAAAGACACATGTGTTCCCTTCTTCCATGGTGATTTCCTTTCTTTGGGAGTTGAGGATAATTATATGTACTCATATATACATAATATACATGAGTTACAATAAAAAGCATATTGAGCCCAAAGTTAAGTGAAGCCACCCGTGCTTTGTGTTTTGTGTTCATCATCCTTTGATTTGTCCTCTCCTAGGGGCTAAATTATTGTGACAATGTGCTTGCCTTTTTGGGTGTATCCTATCTTAAAGAAATTGCTCCCGAAAAGGCATGTGCAATCACTTTAATGTGGGGGCATACACTCTGCTCATGATTCTCTCTCTTGATACTTAAGGTTACCTAGAAAAATTTGCCTTCGGTTTTTAATTTTATGGTTATTTTTCTTTTCATGACTCATAATATGGGAACCTTACTAGTTGTAGTCATGGTTCTCTCTTTCTCTCTCATGATCTTCCCTTTTACCTTATCATTGAAGTCGTAAGATCCTAAAGTCCATTGGGGGCTTGGTCTATCTTGCCTCTTTAATGTGGTTAAAGTATTTCAATCTAAACTCATTGTAATTTACCATTAGTATTTGTGTAAGATCATACTCCCACTAAAGTGGGGGCTAAATGTAGCGTCCTAAAATTGCACCCCTTACAATTTTTTATCACATTTGGGTCTTTGCCTTAGTGTTTACACCCCTTAGCCTGATTGGAGACTTGATTATTCTCATACATGTCATAAAAACCATCTAGCCCAAAGATGCACCTCATTGCCACCTTGATCCTTCCCTAAAATAGTCCAAGACCAGGGCCTGGTGCCCTCGTCCTCCCTGATTGGGCTCTTTTTGGACCCCCCGACCTATCTTAAATTTGAGTGGGAAAAACCCCCTCCATGTCGGCTCATGTCAAAAAATTAATTCATTTTCCTATTGGGAAAGTATATAAGGGGATTTCCCATCTCATTTTATCATTAGATGAAAATCATGAGAAAACATTGAGCATTCAAGAGATCAAGCATTCAAGCATTCAAGTATTCAAGAGAAATTCAGAATTTTCAGTCTTCAATCTTTGGAGCAACAATAGAGTCAAGATTTCTAGCATTGAAGAGGAGATCATCATCCTAATTCATGAATTCCTAATTCCATGTGGAGGAAAGTGAAACTTCACAAGGAGGTATAAGCATTTTATTTTCAATAGATTCAACATCCCCTCAAAGAGGAGGATTTCTCCTTTCATTCATTTTCAATTATAGTATTTCAACCACTTGGTTATTACCAAAACCGAGGTTTGACCTAAAAACAAGCCCCTATCCCCAACATATTTCCCTTTCCTTTTATCTATACAAAAATAGGTGCATAGATGTAACTCTAAGGATAAGCTTCAGATTATGAGACGAAAAAACCATTTTCGGTGATCATAAATCTCAAAGGACCAAGAGGGGGCATCCTAGTCCCTGCACACAGTCCCTGCTACTTTTGGCAGGTTTTGTAGAGAAGTTTCAAATCATCTCATACTTCTCAAATCTAGGTGCATGACAAAATCCCAAATTTACAACTCATTGTTTTCTCAGATTTGTCTTCATTTCTATCACTTAGTCTTAATTCAACTAGTCAACTTACAAAAGAGGGTCAAACACATTTTATCTTGATCAATCTACTTAGTATTCAATCCTAATCTAGTTAGTGACCGAATCTAGTGGATTTTCTCCCTCTTTTGAATGTAAAGGCATCTCCCCATCCAAGCAAAAATAGGCAATTTAGTGATTTCTCCTTCTATCTTGCAAATTGCCAAGTTACCTATGTTTCCCCTTTGTAGCATTATGCAAGTGAGGGGGAATGACGTAAGTGATAATTTAATCTTGTCTATAATATTAAAATGGGTGCAATGAAAGTCATAGGCTAACTGGTATTAACTTATGTGGTTCCTATCAACCTAAAAAGGGGTTTCATATCCATAGTATGGTTTCCTTGTCATATGAAAGGTACTAGTGACCCCGAATTATGACTAGAAACCATTATTCTTAGAGGCCAAAATCCCTACATTTGGTGATTCAGAGAGTGTGGATCATACCCTAAAGATACCCATCATGTACCCCTTAGAATGAGATAAGAATCCCCCAGTTACAAGAAAAGGTGTACCTATGTGGTGGATGGGAGTGAATTCCACTTGATGTCTACATGTCCATTTTGTTTGAGGTATTTTCTTTGTACCTTGTGTAGGTCACATCCTTGTATTTTGAGTGTTTGCAAAAACTTCGATGTATTAAAATAGTAGAGTCAATCCTAATTTAGGTCAACATAGGCCCTTTGATGCATAAATATGATTTTTTGACTAACAAAAGTCCAAGGCTATACTATCTTTATTGTTTTATGATTGTCTGATTATCATAATTTGATTGAAAATCCTAGAAATAAATTAAACATTTTAAAATTCTATAGGGAACACAAAATTTTGCATTTGTCCACAATCCCTTTTGCATTTGCCTTGAGACCATTTCACATTTGTTCAATCATCATTCTACATCTATCTAGTCATCATTTCACATTTGACGAGATAAGATTTCACACTTGTCAGTTTCCTATTTCACATTTGTCCTAGTCCAAATTTGCATTTGACTAGATAAACTAGCACTTGTATAGATAACTCTTGATGTCATATCTTGGGTCCAAAATACTCTAAAATTTTGTGATCACTCACCAATTGGCGAATATTTTGTATTAAACATTTCAAAAATGGTGAATAAGTTGGGCTGGTCGAGGTGGCTGGATTGCCCGACTTTATAAATTTTTTATCAAATGCATTTCAATTTTCCTTCATTTTCATTAATCATTTGTAACAATTTAAATATTTCACCAATAGAGTCTATGTGTTCACAACGGTGTATTCAATATTTTCCTGAATTTTTGGATTGTGCCTTAATGCACTAACATAATTTGTCAATAGCAATCAATAGTTCAATTTGCATGAGTACCCAATTCGTCCGACATTTTTGAAAGAGTTTCTTAATTCTCCCCAATATTTGCCAATACCATTAATCATTCAATGTTGTGGGAGGATTGATTTCACCAATTCTATTATAAGTCCATCCCAATGGACAGTCCATAATAGCCTAGTAAATTACAATATATATGTTTTGTCAATTTTCCATTCGCCCTATGTTTCCATAAGAGGTGTTAGAATTAAGTGGGATTCACCAGATTTTTTGTATACCATTTCAAATTCTTGCAAGATTCACCACATATGGATTGGTATAAGATTGTATGAAAGATCAAATTTATTTTTACACAATTTAGTTGGTTTGGAGCTCTCAATTTGGATCAATAGCCAAGTTACAAATAGGAACAACCATTGATACATTTCGGTCTACTAGTGCTTTGTGCTACTCTTTGAGAAACTAAACATAACTGATCATTTCTTTCAAGTGTTATAATATTATTCATCTCGATCTATTTGCAATTTTTAGATCATTGATATTGAGTAGGGAGACCTTAGACATCTAGATCATTTCTAGGACCTAGGGGCAATGAATCTTTTAGTCTATTATTTCTTCTTAAACAAGTAGACATTTTTTTGCAGGATTTATTTCCATTGAGATGTCAAACAGGAAGAAGGGTAAGACTGTTGAATGTGGTGAAGGCGAAGAGAGGTTAGCAAAATGTAGAATATTAAATTTGTACTTTAGCAATGCTTGTGGTAAAAAAGATAATCATGAAGGTACATCATCATGAATACCACATTCACAAATTACACCGAATATTGAAGAAAGTGGTGAATGCAATATCTTAGATGACAATGAAGAAGAAGATCTGGTAGATACCCAGGGTAGCGGGAATGTGATAATTGACCTAGTTGACAATGTCATAGTTGATGATGATGCATGAAAGGGGAAAAGAAAATCCAAAAAAAAAATGGGTTGGAAGTGGGATTGTTGGCAATATGTTGGATTTGGTTAAGTGTTGTCATTGATGTCAACACTATATCTTGGTTGGAGGCTATCTTGGTTAGTCTTGGTGATCATCTTGATTTTGGCTATGATTCTAATCCAGTATGATTAGATCTCTATAATAGGTTTTGGATACTTTCTCTAGATGGTTATATGATTGCCATATTCTGTTGGTTCATGATTTGGTGCTCCGGTTGCTATCGCTTTTGTTCCCAAAAGGGAATTTTGTGGTATTGGTTAGCTTTATCAGTAAGCGATATTTGTTGATTTGGTCAGATGATTTTGGTCCAATTTATGGGAATGATTTCTATTGTGATGAAGGTGCTTCTTGATCATGTCCTAACTGTTTGGTGGCATTACTTTGGTTGGCATGCTGTTATGATGGTCCTATTTGGATCCGGTTAAACTTTCTGTTATTTCACTGAGGGATTCTATCGGTTGGTGAAGTGTGTTGAATTTTGGTTTGAGCGGAATTTTCGGTGGATGGAATTGTTTGGTTACTTAAATTAGGTCCATTCTATGTAATGTAAATCATAATATTGGTCTGGTGGTATCATTTGATGTAATTTTTGTAATTATGGGTTTAAGGGTTTAGGGCTTAGCCGACCTTGTCAATAAGGTTGATGATTTATATTTATAGGTGACTTATTCATGGAATGGTGATGGGATGGTTATGTCTACATTATTAGAGAGTAGTTTATGTGTGGACAAGGTTAAATCATTCAGCGAAAGTTTGGGGAGAGTTTTGTATTGCAGGGCAGACATCTATGCTTAACCGGAATTGTATCAAGCATTAGTAGATGCTACTTTCACGATTCATTCTTTCTGAATTGTAGTTTGATGTTTTTGTAAGTCAGTGAGACTTCCTATTGTGTTGAGCAGTGAGCTCTAGGCGGTTGGCTTGATTGCAAGTGCAATCCCCATTGTAATTATTTTATATACTACTGCAAAATTATTATCTGATTGGGGGTATGGTTTCCCACCATGGTATTTCCCTTTACTAGGGTTTTCCACATCAAAATATTGGTGTTATGTGTATTGTGATTTCATATTTTATCTTTCATTGTTCTTTTTTCTTTGTGCTTTGGTTCAAAGGTTTTGATATGCAATAGTTTTGATTTCTAATAGTAAATTGATTCACCCCCCTCTCAATTTACTCCTAATATCAGATCTTTCTAACAATTGGTATCAGAGCAAGGTTCTCTTTGCAGATAACTGCTTGAGGAGATCCGATGGCATTAGCATCAAGTTCTACATTCCATCCCTATCAGAAAAAGAGTCCTAGATTTACAGAAAAAGAAGCATTGTTAAGTGCCTTATTTGATGATAAATAATTGAATGTCATAGAATTGGAGAATGCAAAGTTGATCTGGTTGAAGCTTGAAACTCTTTATGAAGGTGACCAGGCAGTAAAGATTACAAAATTTGAAGGTTTTTGGGTAATATATGAAACTTTGAAGATGGAAGAAGATGAGAAGATTAGTTCTTTCATGCATAGAGTGAATGAGATTGTCATGGGTATCAAATGCTATAGCGGATCAGTCAGTGAGGTGAGATTGTGAAAAAGGTTCTGAGAGTTCTACTTGTGTCTTACAAGATGAAGGTTACTGTAATCAATGTACTCTGGACAATGTCAAGTACCCCTATTACCAAAGATACATTGCTTATAAAATTGACTACTTTTCAGCTTAAAGAGCTTGGAGATCAGAGTGCTACTAAAACTGAGACTACATTTAAAGAATTTGCCTTGGGTAAGCAGAAGATAGATTGGAAGGAGATGTATGCTAAAGATTTGGAGGACATTAAGAGAGAAGAAAAATAACTTGAAGAGCTGGAAGTCCTGATGGCTAGAAGAATTCCTAAAGGACCAGCTGGAAGTAAATATGAAGGAAAAGTCCCTTTTAATTGTTTTTCATACAATAAGATTGGTCATTTTACTTCTATATGTCCTGAAAGAGTTGCTAGGAATCACGAAATATTTGTAAGGAGTTAAAAGCCTAATCCAAAATATCAGAGAAGACCTAGATTTAGAAAATCATGCTATTATGTTGGTGATGATGATTTTGGTGTTACTAATGATGATGATGATGAACCTATGAGTGGATCTAGTAATGGAAGCTTTGGTAAAGACTAGGTTTTTATTGCTATCAAGGATGATTCTATGAAACGTGTCATTGAAGCAACTCATACTAAGGAGAAGGCTTTGGTTGCTAAAATTAAGGAAAAGGATGAATGGGTCATAGATAGTGGATGGTCACATCACATGATCGGTGACAAGAGAAAATGTCTAACACTGCAAGAATTTGATGGTAGATTAGTCAGATTTGGAGATAACAAAGCATGTAGGATCAAAGGAAAAGGAACAATATCATTGGATGGTAAGACTAATACTGGAAATGTTTACTATGTTGAAGGCTTAAAGCATAATCTTTTAAGTGTATGTCAGATGGTGGATAGAGGATTTGATTTACAATTCAAGGATGGAAAATGTAAGATCATCAATAGATCTGGAATGGAGATTGCTTCTGGAACTCAGACCAAAGGAAACATCTTTCATTTGAACTCCAGTGAGAAGGATTGCCTAATTGTTTACATTGATGAAAGTTGGTTATGACATAAAAGGATGTGTCACGTAAATTTTGATTGCATAGTGAAGATTAGTTCAACATAGGTTGTTAGAGATTTTCCCAAGATTGTTAAATCTCATAATCCGGTATGTAGAGAATGTCAAAGGGGTAAGCAAGCTAGAACTTCTTTCAGAAGTATACATGATAAATCTATTGAAATTATTTATCTTATTCATACTAATCTGTGTGGACTGGCAAGGACTAAAAGAATTCAAGGTGATAGATAATTTATGTTACTTTTTGATGATTATTCTAGAATGATGTGGGTAGCATTTTTGAAAGAAAAATCAAAAACTCTTGAGAAATTCAAAATCTTCAAAGCTATGGTTGAGACTGAGACAAGACTGAAGATAAACTGCTTAAGATCAGATCAAGGCAGTGAGTTTACATCCAATGAGTTCAACTACTTTTTTGTGAGAGGAATAGAATCAAAAGACAACTTTCTGCACCTAGGAATCCACAACAAAATGGATTGGTGGAAAGAAAGAACATAATCATATTGGATGCTGTAAGAACAATGATGACTAAAGATAAATTGTCTAATCTCTATTGGAGGGATGCTATAAATACAAATGTATACACTTTCAATAGAGTACACATTAAAGGTGATACCACTAAGACTCCTTATGAATTATGGTTTGGTCATACTCCTACTATCAAATATTTTAGAATTTTTGGAAGTAAATGTTACACTAGAAGAGATGATGCAATAGGAAAGTTTGATCCTTGAAGTGATGAAGGAATATTTATAAGATATTCTACTAAGAGAAAAGCATATAGATGTTATAACAAAAGATTGAATAGGATAATTGAAAGAATAAATGTCAATGTGGATGAGCATGACAGTAATTAGACTAGATCATATGACTATGGACCAAAAGATGAATTTATCAGACCTGAATTGGTAATGCAAGAATCAGTTCAGAACAGTGAACCAGTGACTTTGGTAACATGAGAAAATTCAACAGTAACAAATGAATAGCATAAAGAGTAAAAAATTCAGAAAATTCAAAGACTCCCAGGTATGTGAAACTAAATCATTCTAAAGATTAGATCATTGGAGAAAAAAGGAAAGGTGTGATGATTAGAAGAAGATTAGCTATTGAAGAGGTATGTTTAATTTCTTAAATTGAACCAAAATCTTTTATTGAAGCTAGTAAGGATGAAAATTGGATAAAAGCAATGGAAGAAGAATTAGACTAGATAGAAAAGAATAAAACATGGGAATTAGTTCCTAGACCTAAAGACAAGAATATTATTGGAACTAAATGGGCTTTTAGAAATAAATTAAATGAGGAAGGTTGGGTTGTGAGGAACAAGGCTAGATTAGTTTGCAAAGCTTATTCATAGGAAGAAGGAGTTGATTATGGAGAGACCTATTCCCTAGTTGCAAGAATTGAAGCAGTAAGACTTTTTCTTGCTTATGTTGCACACAAGAAATACAAATTATATTAGATGGATGTCAAACGTGAATTTATGAATGGAGATCTTGAGGAGGAATTCTACATTGAGAAACCTGATGGATTTTCTTTATCAGAAGTCAAGGACATGGTTTGCAGACTGAAGAAACCTTTGTATGGACTAAAACAGGCCCCTAGAGAATGGTATGCTAGATTAGACAAATATAATTCAAAGCTTAGTTTTAGTAAAGGTAATGCTAGTAGTAACTTGTATTACAAAATTGAGCATGATGACATATTGATTATTGGAGTCTTTGTGGATGATATTATTTTTGGAGGAGAAGATAGTATATGCATGAAATTCGCTGATGATATGTCTATGATTGGTGAGATGAAATTTTTCTTAGGTTTGCAGATTACTTAGACTATAAAGGTATTTTCTTTTGTCAAAATAAGTATGTGAAGTAGTTACTTAAGAAATTTGGACTTGAGAATTCTAAACCTATCGATACTCCTATGATAACCAGTTGCAAATTGTCAAAGGATGAAGAATCCCCTAAAGTGAATCCAAGCAGATACAAATCAATGATTGGTGGATTGTTGTACCTAACTCAGACTAGACCTGATATAATGAATGTTGTTTGTATTGCTTCTAGATTTCAGTCATATCCTAGAGAAAAAAGTGATATTACTGTCAAGAGAATATTTAGATATCTGGCAAGTACAATAGACTTTGGGTTATGGTATCCAAAGAATTATGACTTCAGATTATGTGCCTATATAGATTTTGATTGGGTAGGAGATGTGGATGACCAGAAGAGCACTATTGGCACTGCATCATTTCTTGGAAATAAGTTGGTTTGATGGTTTAGCAAGAAACAATCATGCACTTTATTGTCTATTGCTAAAGCGGAATATGTAGTTGCTGCTACCAACTGTACTCAGATTTTATGGATGAAACAAATGTTGAAGATATAAGGGTAAGTTATGATGAGCCTATTATTATTTACTATGATAATATTGCTGCTATTGATATGTAAAAGAGTCCAGTATTTCATTCCAAATCAAAACATATTTCTATAAGGTATAATTTCTTGATAGAAAAGGTTGAAGCAAAGGAAGTCAGATTGGTTTATGTGCCTACTAAGGACCAAATTGCATATATTCTAACTAAACCATTGCCTAAAGATACTTTTGAATATCTTAGAGATCAATTGGGGGTTACCAACCCTCTGTAAGAGACTTAGAGATGTAGTAATGCATCAATTCGGTGAGCTTATCAGGCATTATTTTCTGATCTGGGTTGATGAGAAAATGTTACTACTCAGGGGGAGTACTCAGCTGTTTGGTTCAGTATTTTTTGTTTGGTATCCATCCTTTGTCATTGATGTCAAAGGGGGAGAGATGGTGTTCATGTGAAAAAATATTAATCTT
Organism: Cryptomeria japonica; assembly: GCF_030272615.1. NCBI lineage: Eukaryota > Viridiplantae > Streptophyta > Pinopsida > Cupressales > Cupressaceae > Cryptomeria > Cryptomeria japonica. Next base: position 151,870,657 of record NC_081408.1, on the reverse strand, counting down.
AAGGGGGCATATATATTTCAGATGGGTCTTTTGGAGATTGTTGGTATTCCTTGGCACTTGGATGTTTTTCACATTCAATGTTGGTAACAATGCCAATGGAGGAGATTGTTGGCAATATGTTGGATTTGGTTAACTGTTATCATTGATGTCAACACTATATCCTGGTTGGACCTATCCTGGTTAGTTTTGGTGATCATCTTGGTTTTGGCTACGATTCCGATTCGGTATGATTAGATCTCTAGAATCGGTTATGTATGCTTTCTCTAGATGGTTATATGCTTATCATATTCTATTGGTTGATGATTTGGTGCTCTGTTTGCTATCTCTTTTGTTCTTGGTTGGTATTTCTTGGTACTGGTTAGCTTTACCGATAAGCGATATTTGTTGATTTGGTCAGACGATTTTGGTCCAGCTTATGGGAACGGTTTCTATTGTGCTGAAGGTGCCTCTTGATTGTGTCCTAACTATTTGTTATGATAGTCCTATTTGGATCTGGTTAAACTTTCTATTATTTCACTAAGGGTTTATACCGGTTGGTGAAGCATGTTGAATTTTGGTCTTATCAGAATTTCCGGCGGATGAAATTTTTTTCTTAGTTAAATTAGGTCCATGCTATGTAATGTAAATCATAATATTGGTCTGGTGGTATCTTCTGATGTAATTTTATGGGTTTATGGGTTTATCCAACCTTGTCAATAAGGTTGATGATCTATATTTATAGGTGACTTATTCACGGAATGGTGATGGGATGGTTATGTTTACATTATTAGAGATTAGTTTATGTGCAAACAAGCTTATATCATTCAATGAAGGTTTGGGGAGAGTTTTGTATTGAAAGGCAAACATTTGTACTTAACCAGAACTATATCAAGCATTAGAAGATGCTACTTTAATAGTTCATTCTTTTTGGATTGTAGTCTGATGTTTTTGTAAGTCAGTGAGACTTCCTTTTGTGTTGAGCAGTGAGCTCTAGGTGGTTGGCCTAATTGCAAGTGCAATCGCCATTGTAATTATTTCATAACTGTTGTAAAAGTATTATTTGATTGTGGGTAGGGTTTCCCACCATGGTTTTTCCCTTTACTGAGTTTTCCATGTCAAAATATTTGTGTTGTGTGTATTGTTCTTTCATGTTTTATCTTTTATTTTGTTGGTTTCTTTGTGTTCTAGTTCAAAGGTTTTTATATGAAATAGTTCTGATTTCTAATTGTAAATTGATTCACCCCCCCCTCTCAGTTTACTCTCGATATTAGATCTATCTAGCAGGGATATGGTGAGTCATTTTTAAATTGATTAGGTGTCAAAGTATCCATTCATTGAACCAGTGGAAAATCCAAACAATGGTGATCCTCCAATAGAATGCAAGTGTGTAGGAAATATAAAAAGGAGAAGATGTTGTATTTTATGCTTGACACCATTGAAAAGTATATCGACAAATTTAACAAAAAGAAAATCATATATGGAATTGAAAAATTAGTGATAAGATGTAAAACAAAGGAGCAATGTTAGCATGTTAAGTGTTCCTTAGAATATGATGCGCATTTGAAAAGATAGGCAAATATTGTTGAATCTTGAGGTTCTCTTGAAGATAATTTTGGAAAGGCAATGGTAGTAGCACAACTGGGAAAAAGTGTTCATTAAGTGTTGTTTTTCATATTTTGACTAGAGGTTGTCCTATGATAGACTACCCATAAATTAGTACTTTATTATACTTTTTGGGCATTCCTAACTTTCCTAACAGTCATTAGTCAGTAAACTGTGGTTGGGAATGGGCAAGTTATCTTTTTGAGGTTGAAAAACAAGATATAAAGGAAATAATTAGAAAGTCAAAATTTATTGCATTGTCTTTGGATGAAGTTATGACAATAGATAATATGTCTTGGGTATGTATGCATGTTTATACCATAAATAATCATGTCCACCCACCTCATCTACTATGTGTTTCTAAATTGAAGAAGAGTGTGATAGTGGAAACTCTATTTCAACTAGTTAAGAATTCTTTAATTGAATATGGAGGTATCGATGACTTGACAATTGCAAAAAATTTGGTATGTGTAGGAGTGGATGGAGCTTCAGTAAACAAGGTCATAAGAATGGTCTTTGCATAAAGCTACGAACTTTTTGTTCACCCTACATTAATGCCATTCATTTAATGGTCATATAATAAATCCATCTTTTAAAATTGTGAGCAAGTATCCTGTAGTAACTAATGTTGAATATTTAATTAGAGATCTCTACTCATACTTTTGTCAAAGTCCCAAATGGTTTATGGAATTTCAAATTTTTTCTGATGGAATAACCAATGGGAACAATCTTTTTAAGGATGTTGATACAAGATGGAGCTCCTTGCATGGTCTAGTGCATCGATTTTATTCATAATATCAATTATTGATTGGAGTAATGTGCAAACATCACCACATAGTAGACAAAGCTTTTGACCCACTTCATAGGTTATGTGATATAGAGACAATCCTAACTTTAGTAGGTCTTCTCCTCATGCTAGAGAAAATGAACCATCTTGTGAGAAAAGCCCAAGAAAGAGATATGTATATTGTAGAATATGCTAAGCTATGTAAAATGACATGCATGACCCTCAATAATCTTTATCAATTAGAACAAACATTTGTAGATGTAAAATTTGCTAGCTGGTAGACATTGACAAATTTGAATAAGCCTAACAATTTTTTTAGTTTAATGCAAACAAAGAGTTATGTGTCAGTGTACGTGGATTTGAGATACTAATGCACCACCTTACCATGATCATGGAACCAAGAAAGTTCTCTAAGAAGAAAGAAGTAAGTGTCACAAGGGAATATTTGACCAATATTGTTGATTATGTGACTACTAGTATGAAGAAAACCACCTCTTACGTTACCTTAAAAATTAAGAACAGTTCCCTCATGATGAGTTACTTGAAGCTATGTCTATTGTGTTTCCTCAATATTCGCCATTTTTGAAATGTTTGATACAAAATATTCACCAATTGGCATGGTGCTATGAATTTCTTTGTTGGCATCTGGTGCATGTTGTGGTTTCCCATGTTGGTGGATTTTCTATGCTTTTAGTGATTGGTTGGATGACAAGTGGGATGTGCGAGAGTTCTTGCACCTCATCTGCCTTTGTTTCATTGTTTGGAGGATGCCCTTGTGTAGGCTGTTCCTTTCTTTGGCTTCTTGGGTTCTAGGAACTTCTCTTCCTTGGATCCTCTATTTCTAGAGTGAATTTGTAAGATGAAGCATTTGGATCAACTTTGGGTGGTTGTCTCTATGTTCTTCTCTCATGCTAGGGGATTCTTTTCTTCGAGGGTTGGTGCTTTTGCTTGGCTTTATTGATGGATATGTTTATTTCCCTTCGGTTTGTGCCTTCCTTAGCTTCTTCTTTGTGGCTTGGATCCTTTTTGGTCACCTTGTGGGCTCTCCTATCTCTAAGAGGGTTTGTTTTTTTCTTGTTCTGTGGAACCTATGCTTCTCTAGTTCCATTTTTTTCATGTCTGCTTCTATTGCTTCTCTCGCTCTCATCTTATTTTCCTTGTTTTTTATGGAAAGCCTGTTGATGAGAATGGTTAGGGTTTTTTAATCTTTCCCTCTTATTTCCCTCTTGGCTATTCCTATTGAGGTGGATGACTCTTCTATTGAGGTGGAGAGTGGTTGGATGGGTGAAGTTGGATGGATTTTTTTGGGGGATTTTGTTGCCGTGTTTCTTATGGTTGGTTGAATTACTTCTTTCATCACCATGCCTCTATTTCTCTATCACTTTTCTCCTATGGAATTGGAGACTCTAGTGGAGTTTGCAGGTTTGGTGTATGACTGTTCTGTGCCTTGTTACCTTTTAAATGTTTTGGGAGCCTTTCTAAAACCCAATATTCCAATAAACTAGTGTTGTTTTGATTTATTATCTATAGAAGTGGTGAGGTTAAACTTTCCTTGGCTTGTTCAGTTGGTGGTCCATTTCTCTTTAGTTCCTATTGAGGTGGGTCCTTTTCTTATTGAGGTGGACAGGAGTAGCATGGGAGGGGAGTTGTCTTTCGAAAGGAGAGCCTTTGTTAGTTTCAAATTAATGGTTTGAAGGCCAATTCAAAACCCAATATGAAGGTTTAGGGACTGTATCAAAACCTCCTAGTTCCAGATCATTCCTTAATGATTTTCTTCATTACTCTGGTTGTTATGGTTTTGGGATCCTTGCTAAAACCTAATGTTTAGGTTATGGGTACCTGGAAAAACCCTTGGTACTTGATGTAGGTTAAGAGATCCTTAATAAAACCATTGGAACTTCTTGCGTTGACATTTATTAGTTCATTTCTTAGGCCTTGTGGTGGCCTTTCTTATTCTTTTTCATCTTGCAAATGTTTGGATTTAGTTTGTGTATTGTTAGTCTATGTTTGTATGTTTTTACAGTGTTTTGCTTATGGGTTTTGGATGCCTGTTAATTCTAGAGGGTTTCAGGTCCCTCCTAAACCTATTGTATGGGGTTTCTGGTCCCCTCAAGACCTATTATATCTCTAATAAAAAAAATTATGATCAATAGAGTCTTTTACAATAATTAACCTCCTATAGGTTGCCTGTTCATAAGAGTCCACAATTTTGTCTTCAATTTAGGTGCATCCCAAATAATCATCTAAGGATTTGGTTTTAACATCAAGTGAGAGAACCATTGAGAAATTTAGACCCCCTATTAGTCAATCCTCATAAATAAACACTCTTGCCCATAAGTCTTGCATAGTGTATTAACATTTGTTATCTTGCAATTAGTCTCAGCTTTATCTTGGGTAAAAATAATCTTTGATATCTACCACTAATAATCCATAACTTTTTCCATGGGTATAATGGACATTAGCATAATTTATATCAATAGCTTTCTCATTTTAGGAATCATATAGTTGCATTTATGAAAATTGTCTAGCATGAATAAAAATGGTGTTGCCACATAAAGACATAATCTCAATTTTAAAACCCAACATAGGATTTAATGATGATGAAAAAGATATCATCTTAGGTCTAAACAATCTCACTTGGAAATCAAAAGGAAACACACCTCAATATAAGTGAGTGATTTTTGTGTTAGAGGAGGAAGAAAAGAAAGACTAATGAATTCAAGCCATAGTTGAAAGACAAATCCTTCAGCAAAGACTTGAAAGAGTGTAGCTCCAAAAAGGACCTCCACATCCTCCTACGTGTTCTCAATAGAGTGTCTTAGGAATTCTCAAAACTCTTACTTAGTCTAACAGCATCTTTAGTCCATCACAAACAACCTTAATATCTACATACCATCTTTAGCATGTCACAAAAAGTCTTAGCTTTTGCATTTCATCCTTTGAGTGTCTTAGGAGTCACTAATGCACATTACTTCAAAAAAAATGGCTAGGATTCAAATGGACCCAAATGGTTAGGTCACCACTTTCAATCATACTAGCACTATAAACTTGTCATAATTATTCATATGGACAATGCAAAAGGGGTGCAACCTTACCATCAAATACTAATGATTCATTTTCAGTAGACACCCTTCAGCATAATTTGACAACTGGAGAACTTGAGGCCACCCAAAAAGATCCACATACACTTACACTCCTCAATGGTCTTCTAAATAATGACCCAGATAATTACCTTCTATTGCTACTTCAAAATGAGGCCAAATTACCACCCAATTTTGATGTCATGAACATTCTGCCACCTAGGACTACACTTCATACAAACATGAGACAAACATCAGGGACATCTTCTTAACAAACCCAAGCTTATGGTGCAACTTCAAGCTCTATCTAAAATTCTATTTAAAGTGCATAATCAACATCAACCCAGGCCACCATGGCTTCTACCAAGAGTGAAAATTCTAATATGTCATCGACAAGCTTTCAAAAAAATGAAAACACTACGTCTTAAACAAGTGCTAGTTGCTCATCACAAACATCAGCCAACACTTCTAGTGTCTTAGTCCAAACACTCACTAGTACTTCACAAATACCTATTTTGACTCTTGGAGGATCACTAGCAAGCACTATGCAACTTTCAGTCTTATTTTCTATGGGATCAAGCACTATGCAACTTTCAGTCTTACTTTCACTACTCAATTACAAAATTTGTTTGGTGTGACATAGGCCAACATCAACACTCATTTTGCATACAGGTATGTCCAGGATCATGAGGGGCCAAAAAGTGGCGATATGAAAAAAATACCTTCTCCACTCACCCAAAAATGCGAAAAAATTATGTTCTTTTTTGTTGGCTTGCATGTCAGTACATCCAACCATGGCAAAAGCCAAACAATATCGGATATCCAATATTATTGAAATTTTATAATATATAATATATATTATATTATATATTATCCAATATATCATATATATATTATAATATACATACAGACCAATTAGAAAAAAGGTCCATGGATCTGATATTCAATCTTTGTGGGTACTTTTATACTCGACCGAGATAGCCTATGGGTCATTTTTACTCACAAATTGCACAAAACAAAGAAATCCGATATCGAATATATATCAAATATCCAATTTTTAAAGAAATTTTTGTGTGAAAACTTCCTCTCAAGAATGATTTTTTTTCTAATTTTCTTGTCTTTTCAACAATTATTCGCAATTTTTAACTTGTTTTTCAATTTTTTTGATAGAAATTAGGTTTTTTCATTTTTTATTTATTTAAGGGGTAAACGCTTTTGACCTAGAGCTATGAACCAATGAGGCCACAAATGGGGTACCTCATCCCCACATGTCACTTGTTCAAATCCACGAGTACAACAACCCAACGAAGGCATAAGGCCTTGCAAGCACAAAGGCCCAGTAGGGATTTGAAACTTGTAGCTGCTTCACCAATGAACAATTTTAACCATAGCACTACATGTCCAAAGGCAAGGTTTTTTCATTTCAAATACATTATTGTTTGGAATTTGTTGATTAAATTCAAATTTTGATCTTCAATCAGGTAAAATGGGTGATAACATTGACAATCCTAAATAGCCACAACCACCAAACTATCAATTACCAAACCTCCTTTAGTTGAATATTTAATTAGTCAAAATTTGAGCCAATTGAGGGCATTGCTAATATTTAAAGTACAATCCTTCATCTATCCTTAATTTTAACCACACTAAATGCTATAATAAACATTGTAAAAAACCATCACCATTGAGCATAATTCTATTCCTTTGTGGCGAGAGGCCATGCGGGATAAATATTCAGATGGCTTGACCTATTATCAGGTGAAGGAGATTGAGATATCTAAAATTGATATTACCACCCTGTTTATTAATTCCTACAGCAAATAGTCCATAGATGTGAAAAAAACTAAAACTTTCCATCAAATGGTGTGAAAATTATGATATTGTAAAACACTTTTGGGATCATTAGTAGATGGTTTTTGATAGACCACCCAACAACAATCTCTATGTGTCATTCTGCTTCATCAGAAAACTATACGCTAAGTTTATTATGGGAAAGCATGTCAACCACTTTGATAGCCTTTCCAGGGTGTGGGGGGAGCTATACCTCAAGATAGACTTGGGAAATTTGAGTGTTACAGGGTCCATATGTTCCCCCACCTCCAATACAAAATCCATACATTATTTCTGAGACAACATCACAGACTATATCGACTAAGATTCACTCTTTGAGTGGCCATTTTTTTTCTTAGGCTAAGGCACTACCTCAGCCTTTTGGTGATGCTAGCAGTGGATTTGTTGGTGCTAAAACATCCTCTTTATCTCCACATATTTGTGTGCCACATACTTGTAATATGCGTCATCACATATGCTTAGGTCCTATTAGATATCCTATTGATCCTCCCATAGGAACAACTGATTACGAGGTCCATGATATGGCCGATGCACTAGATGTGACGATAGAGACTAGAGCACACCCTAGGGAGTCCTCACATGCTATAGACAAGGATGTACCTTCATCATACATTGACGATACAGTGGTAATACTTAACTTGTAATTTCATAGTGCATTTTATTTTAAATGAATATTTATAAGAGATAATATTAAGTATTAATGTTTATATACATGGTCTATTTAATAGTCGATGTATGAGGAGGATTTATCATAGGTCCATGATGACACCTTGACAACGACTTCATTTGGCCTAAATAGCTATACAGTATATATTATTGTACCTATTCATTTACATTTTTGTTATATACATTCTTGTCATTAATTAAATTATATATTAACTTGCATATTTATCTTATTTTACTATTGTAGGACACACCTAGTGCGAGTGCATTGTTGCATGATCTAGGCTCTGGAAATGCAATCAGAGACAAGGGAAAGGTAATTGAATACAAATATGATTGAATTAAGAGTTTAAATAACTTATAATGACTATAGATGTCTACATGGATAGATAGTTTCACATACTTGTCATCTTTATGTACAAAGAATTGTTGGCTTCACATCCTTGTTGTCTGCACCCAGAATACCTAGAGAAGTAGAAGAGATGCCTCATATACATGTGTTTATTTTATTTTGTGTTTAGTAGATATAATTTGTTCCAATTATCAACTGTTATATGCTAACTTTTATCAATCTTATTTTTATGAGCATATATAGGTTGTCTACGAAAATCTTGTTGACATCCCTACTGTATCAAAGAGATATTCTAGGACTCCTGACCATCTTAAGAGAAAACATGGACATGAAGTAATCAGGAATTCTAATTTAGCTCGTTAAATTATAGTTCAATGTATATTTATTTTTATGATAACTTTTCAAATTTAAATTATATGGTATAACTAATCTCAATTGTGGTTTGGTTTTTCTTGTGTAGGATCCTTCAGAGCCAAGGAGTGCTTTGAATAGGATCAATTTTGATGATCCATAAATAGTTTAGAATGTGATGGAGACATTTTGGGATACTTACATGTCTAGTTGGCAAGTATATTTTTTATATGGACATACTTTTTGTTTGAGTTGGCATTTACGACATTTTTGTATCTAGACATATACTTGTAATTATTTGACAATTTGATATATACAAGTTGAGATTTGATATAATTTGTTCCTCATGTGCATGGTTTCATTCTTGGAAACTTAAATCATAAATGCAATAATGAACAATGGTTAAATAATGAATAATAGAATGTTATTTGTATATTTTTGAGATTTGATATAATTTGTTGTATCTAAATGCTAAGTGTTAAATTTAGTTGCCTTTGCAAGCTCACCAAATTTAATGACCATATTGGTATTGTTATTAATCACAGTTCATGGATGTTGAATCATTTTTTACCATGGTGTAATGAATAGCTACAATTCCAAACCATGACAAAAAAAAATTGAAGCTACTTAACCCAACAAAATAGTACATTGCATTAATTTGCTACGTTATATTTAGGCTTTACAATTCACATACATGCAAATCCTCGTATGAGTATAATATTAAAAAAATTATGAGAAAAATGAAGACCACTTATTTGCAATGGTGCCAAATTATCAGTCTATTTGATGTGGGCAAGAACCTTTAGTTTGAATAGATTTGGTTATATGTTTTTATCCCATCCATGCTCTTGGTTTGCCTCCCTACTTGATCAAACGCTCAGAGCCATATCCTAGTAGTGTCATCCCTCGAGCACCTTAAGTGCGAAAAATTGTGAAAATTTGACATGTCATATCTTAGAATCTATGGTAGTTGCAAATGATCCATCTAAACCAACAAGGTCAAATGAGGGAAATCTACAATAGCTTGTCTTATATTATCAAGATTCGCAGGGGCTTTCCTAGGGTAGCATTTTTCAATTGATGCAAAAATCATCAAATGCATTCAATGAAAAGTTACAATGGAGCCATCATCGTGGGCACAAAACATTGGATCCATTACATCTAGTTAGGTTTCTTTACCCTAGTAATGCTCCTATTTTTCCTTCATACTCAATTGTATGCTTAGGGACATACCCTAGCGGAGTCATTCCTCGAGTGCCCTAAGTGTGAAAAAATTGTCAAACTTTGATAGATCGTATCTCAGAATCCATAGCAATTGCAAATGATCTATTTGAACCTATAGGGTCATTTACAATAGTGTCTCTTGTATTTTCAATATTCAGAGCAATTTTCCTAGGTCAACATTTTTTCAATTGACAAAGAAATCGTTAGATGCAATCAATGAAAAGTTGCAGCAGAGCCAAATTCTCATTTTGTTTTTTATGGGCCTGAACCGTTGGCTCCAACACATCTGGTTATGCATTTTTACACTAGGAATGCTCCTATTTTGCCTCCTTAGTCAAATTCTCAAGGACGTACTATAGTTGGCATTGTCCCCAAAGCACCCTAAGTGTGAAAAATTGTCATAATTTGATAGGCCATATCTTGGAATCTATGGAACTTGCAAATGATTTGTCTAAACCTACTAGGTCTTTTGAGGGCCATCTGTAAATATCATGCTTCATATTTTCAATATTTGAGAAGTTTTCATAGGGCAACGTTTCTTCAATTGATGTGTGAGTTGATGCAAAAATTGTAAGATGCATTAACTGAAAAGTTGCAATCGAGACAAATTCTCATTTTGTTCCTCATGGGCATGAACCATTAGCTCCAACACATTTGTTTAGGTGTTTTTACCTTAGGAATTCTCTTTTTTTTCCTCCCTAATCGGTCACACGCTCAGGGCCATACCCTAGTAGAGTCGTCTCGCTAGTGCTCGAAGTGTAAGAATTTATTAAGCTTTGATAGGTCATATCATGGAATCTATGAAACTTACAAATGATCTATCTAAATCTACAAGGTCATGTGAGGGCCATCTACAATATATATCTCTATTTTTCAAGATTTGGAGTGGTTTTCCTAAGGAAGCATTTTTTTAGTTGATGAAGAAATTGTCAGATGCATTCAATGAAAAGTTGCAACAAAGCCAAATTCTCATTTTGTTCATTGTGGCCATGAAACGTTAGCTCCAACATGCCTAGTTAGGAATTTTTACACTGGGCATGATTTGGTTTTGCCTCCCTACTCAGTTGAAAGCTCACAACCATATTGTAATGATGTCATCCCTCAAGCACCCTAAGTGCAAAAAAATATCAAACTTTGATAGGCCACATCTCATAATCCATGGCACTTGCGAATGATCCATATAAACCTATTGGGTCATGTGAGGGCCATATATAATAGCGTATCTCATGCTTTTAGGATTCAGAGTAGTTTTCCTAGCACAACATTTTTTTAGTTGATGCAAAAATTGTAATACATTTAATGAAAATTTGCAACGGAGCCAAATTCTCGTTCTATTGATTGTGGGTGAAAACCATTGGCTCCAACATGATCAGTTAGGAATTTTTACCTTAGACATACTCTTGTTTTTCCTCCCTACTCGGACAAATGCTCGGGGCCATACCCTAGCAGCGTCGTCCCTTGAGCACCCTAAGTGCGACAAATTGTCAAACTTTAATTGACCATATCTCAAAATCTGTGGCACTTGCAAATGATCCATCTGAATCTATAGGGTCATGTGAGGACCATCTACAATAGTTTATCTTATATTTTCAAGATTTGGAGCAATTTTCTAGGGGCAATGTTTTTTCAATTGACAAAAAAATCATCAGATGCATTAAATGAAAAGTTGCAACAAAGCCAAATTCTCATTTTGTTCATTGTGGGTGCGAATCATGTTGGGAATGTAAAATTTTTCCTTTGTCTCTGCTCCTATAGTCTTTTAAATCCCTTAGTGTTAGGGTTTATGAAACAGGTCGAAAGGGTTTAAGCTCTACGTGCCCCAAGTATTAAATCCTTTCTCATTCATCTATTTTGCTATTGACTGGTCATGATAGGTCATTGTTTATTAAGTTATTTTTTAAGGTGTTGAATTATCGGACCAATGTCCTATGTTTAACTTGTTTGGCCATTTTCCTTTTTGCATTAGGGATGATTTAATTGTTTTCCTATAAAGACCCTTTGTCATAACCTTGCGTCATGGCCCCTACTATTCCTAAGACTCATAGCCCTATTACCCTTAGTCTATTTCCATGTGTATAATGAACTACTTAAGTGTCAGCTCAAGTAAATCCAAGTCCTATGAGATAGCAGGGCCAAGTATGTGCTCTCTAACCTTATCCCATAGGGTCTTCATTGCACATCCTTCAACATTGCGGGCTATCAAGACATGTGCTAGGAAGAACAAGTTTTCACCCCACAAACCCCCCTTACCATCAAAGTAAGTCTTGTAGGACAGCAAGAAGTTGATCAATTCAAGGGAATTTTTTACCCCACTTGAGTACCAGCAAAGACCCTTAAGAATTGTTGGATAGAGGGGTATGCCAAAAAGCCTAGACTAAATTTATCTCACAAAGGTCATATGACAATGGAGTTGTGGTTGCAAGATAGCGAGATGCAGTATATGAATAAAAACATCTTCACCCTACGAGAGTCAAAAACCAAAGAAGACATAACATTGTTGGGATTCACATAGATAGTAAGAGGGGGGGCATGAATCAGTATCTAACCGGTTGAAATATTTTCTTGACTTAAAACATGTAAAGCATATTAATATTGTACATCGGTAAACAAGAAATAATGCAGTAAGCAAAGATAATAGAAACCACATGAGAAACACACCATAACACATTAGTTTAACTAGGAAACCCAGTGTGGGAAAAACCTCGGTGGGATTTGTGACCCATAATATTCACTTACTGGCCAATAAGAGAATATTACTGCTATAAGAGGGGCCTGCACATGCAAGAAGGCCAAGTGCCTAGAGCTCACTGCTCAATTACAAAATGGATTATATAAATCCAATGTCTTGTACTACTTCAAAATAGCATCTACTATTCTAGATCTAGTACCAGTTCATAGCTCTGCTTCATACATAAACCCTTAACCTATAATTTGCATAATAGGTGTACCTTATTTCGCCTAATTACATACCTTCATACTTCCTTATTTGTTCTACAATGATCTCTTATATATATATGAGTCATTTTAAAATTTGCCAAGTCAGCTTACAACGATTTTACAATAATAAACAAAATAAATTACAAACAAAATTCCTGTCGGCTTTTGTGCCAGTATGCTTCCTTTCACTGCTGGTGTCGGTGGTCTATGTGTCGGTGTAGAATCTGACTTTGATGGTGCTAGTGGGTTGTCTTTCCAGTGTCATAGGATTGTAAGGTTACCATCAATGACAAAACCTTCAATCACCTACAATGTCTCATTGGAGTGTGCATTTGCCAACAATCTCCCCCTTTGGCATTCATGGCAACACTCATGAGAAAAATTCAGAAGTGTATCCAAAAATTGAAGTTCAAAAATTGTTACCAAAAATGTGTGCTCCCCCTGAGCAGATGATCCTTAAGTTATTTGATTTTTCTCATACCACTACTCCCCCTTTGGCATCAATGACAAAGGTTGTCAAAGTGTCAATTCAGTGTGGTTTACAGCTTCATCCTTGTAACCAGTTGGTTGCAATCTGAAAAAGATCTACCAAAACTAGATTCAAGCTCTCAATGAACTTTTTGTTGTCTTTTATTGCGGCCTCTATCCTCTAAACTGTACCGGTGAGGTGTTGCATTTTCTCTGCTAGTGTTTTCTATCCTTGAACCAGGGCATTAGATATTTCTTTCCTTAAGGTGGGGAGGTAGTCTAGTTGTGGATTTAGTCTCCATTTAAGATCCTTAGCCTTACCTTTTATTCTTTCCTTTTCTCTTTCCAGCTTAACTAGTTCTTCCTCAAAACCTATTATCTTCTTCTCAAAAATTGATAATGAATCAGATGAGTTAATGAAATTGTCAGCTAGTTGATTTATTTTTTCCTATATCTTGCTGATCTTCTTGTCTATATCAACTATCAAAAAGTTAGTCTTACAAGCATATCTATACAAAGTTTTGAATTCCTTTAATGTGCTACATAATTTTGGTAGAAGTGTGTCAAACTGCCTTGTACACTTCTTTATTTCTTCCTCAAGGAATATGTGTTTTTCCTTCTCTAATCTCTCCTTGAATGCTTCCTCTTTTATTTGTTCAACTGTCATAGTGTTTTCAGTAATATACTTAGACAAAGTGTCAAGTTGACTCAAAGAATCTTTATTATCTACATTACATTTTGGAGCTATCATCTTCAGAATTTGAATTGTATCATCTATAGCCTTGTATGCTTGTGAGCTACAATCTGTTATTTTCTTTAAGGAGTCCAAAAGAACTTCTATTACATTAGTTGATTTGAATCCTGTAGTTGAAGTGCCAACACTTTGTATCCTACCGGTGGGAGCAATATCCTTGCTTGTGGTGACCTCTAGTAGGTCAGTTTGTGTTTCTATTTCCTTAAGAAAAGGTTTATCTTGCTTAGCTGATGCTAGTGGTACTGACTCTGTGTGAACCTGTTGCGGTGATGGAGCCTTTTTCTCCACTTGTTGTTCTGTGTTACCATCTGCCAGTTTACCATTTGTGTTATCTGTTATCGGTGCCTCACTAGGCATATCTATCTTTCTAGTTGTGTCCTTATCTACCACAATGTTAACTTTCTGAGTATCAATGTCAACTATGTATAACACCTCAGAGTTTGGATTAGTGTCCTCTTGTGGTATCTCCATACTCTCATTAGTCAGTTGACTTTAAGTTGTAACTACTGATGGAGTATTCAGAGGTGGTGGGGATAAGTTGTCTTTTATTTTTATGCTTGAAGGTTCACCAACCTTGCCTTTACCCTTATCCTTATCTTTCTGATATACTTTAATAGGTTTAAGATTTCTATGCTCTTCCTTCTTTTCTTTCTCAACAAGGAATATGTCCCATGCATTATTAGTTTCCTCTGCAACCTCATTTACTCTACCAACCATAAGTGCTACATGCCAGTGTGCAGTTGAGAATAGTATCTAGTTAGCCTCTAAGATCATATCATCTATCTCCTTTGGTGAGTTAACAGAATAAACAACAAGTAGTTTCTCAATTTTAATTTTCTTGTCAAGCTCTACAACAGCTTTCCTTCTAGCTTCAAGTCTCTTAAATAGTTCTACCGATAATTCATCTACAACTTGCATCAGAAATTTCTTATAGATATCCAAGTGTAGAATTACATTGTTTTCAACTTTCTCCTTGTCATCAACTGATAATGTATCATAAAATTTGTTGATCTTTTTCAGCTATCCATCCTCTGTTATTTCATCTAGTAGTTTGTCAATTGGAGCAATGTTTTGTTGAGCCTTTTTCTTTTGTGTTAACTTTTTCTTCTTTGGAGTTGTCTTCTTAGCCAGGGGCCTTACTACCTGTTGTTTTTGTCTGGTTCTTCTAAGCGAGGGTGTGGATACCGCTGAAGGTTCTCTTTTCCTCACAACTCTTTTAAATGCAGCTGACATGTCACTTTCTGAAGAAGTTGCTACCAGTGAAAGGTGAGTTTTTAGATGTTGTGCTTGTAACTCATCTTCAGTGATACCAGTTTGTTTAAGTACATCTTCTTTGATAGCATTTCTTGCCTAGATCCTCTTCTTACTATTGCTTCTACCTTCTTTACTCTTTTCTTTGATTGAATTTGATTCTCAATAGTCTTAGCACTGCCAAATACCTCTTCTTTTGGTTCCTTAGGTGCCTCCAGAAGGGCTTTTACATATGTTTCAATTATGTTGTAATCAGTCTCATAACCCATTTCAATAACCCAAATGGTTATTGGGACAACTGCCTCCATCCAAATCTCATCCTTCTTAATAACAAAGCATATTTCATCCTTATACTTATCTACAATTGCTTGTGAAAGTCTAACTCTAGTATTCATCTGGGCCTTTAATGCCTGAAAGTACTCATTTATATTATTTTCTGTATTTTCACCCATGTTGTACAGTAAATTAGATAGTTGTTTGCCTACCGGTATGTCAAAACCTAGATTTTTGTTGCCAATACCGGGCACCTATTTTGTTATGTGCAACATTAAATAGACAAGTAGGTTACCAAATCTAAACGTCCCCTTTTTGTCTTTCTTGATTTTTCCAAGATTATCAATCAGTTCATCCTTCAACCATTCACACACATCTATTTTTGCATTATCCTTGATCATATCATGAGCACTCTTTATGCATAAACTAGAAACTGAGTTTAACCTATTTACATGTGTTGTTTTATACCCTAAAATCATGCTAATGAATCTGACATTGATGTCAGTTACATCATTCACTCTTAAAGATCTCTTGTCAGATGTTGCACTTGTTAGGTTAGTCACTAGGTCATTTGAGACCTTCTTTGTCTTATCAGGTTTGTTATCGATGGAGGGTAACCCTATCATAGCCTTTACTACCTCTTTAGTTATTTTGTGAACTGAGTCTAACCAAAAAAATTCACCATGAACCCTGCTTAAAACTATCCTTATAACATCCTTAGGGAATTCTAGAATACTAAGGATTTCAGTGAATCCTAGGGTTTTAACTATTTTGTGTTCAGGTTTCAAATTACCTAAATCATCACAAATTACAGTCTTGTACATGTTCTTAATTTACTCATCACGTAATTCTTCTATGTGACAATGAATGTACATTCTAGGGTCTTCTGCAAAAACTACTCCTTTGGGAATTTGAGAAAATGCACCAACATTATCATCCTTCTTAGCTATTTCAAGAACTAACTGAAATAAAGGCCTAGGGCATTTGATTACTTCCACTACAATAGGGTTTGCTATGAATTCAGGTACAAAAGAAGATGCCATGATTATAAATACCTTTCTTTTCCTTAGGAATGATTGATTGCTCAATTGCTTTGCTACTTTGCTCAAAATGTCTTTGCTCGGAATTTTTTTTCACGGTCTTTGAATGTTTGAATGCTCGTTGAAGTAGAATGGAGCCAAAAACACTGATTTATAATGCTAATTTTGCCAACCACCATATTTAATTCTGTTTGGTTAAGTAACCACTTAACTTATTTGCTGGTATAGAAGTAGTTTCAACTTCTCGCCATCAACTAAGGGAATAACATCATGTTTCACATTTGATTGCCAAACCCTCAAAGAAATTTTCTTCAGTTAGATGAAGACTCTCCTATCAGTGGAGTGTTACTTTCTTCTGCCGATGGAGTGTTACTATGTTCTACTGGTGGAGGATTATTCTTATCAACATTTAGTTCTCATTTCCTGATCCATTGTTTTAAGAATTGATGCTTTACTTCTTCAACCTTTTCTTTACCTTTCAAACTAGCACCATTGTTGTTTACCAGCGAGGACTTGCTTCTACAAAATTTAGCAATATGTCCAATTTTGTTACAGGCATAACAAGTCACATTATTTTTCTGAATAGCTTTCCCATAACCTTTGTCAGTTTGTGTTCTGGATTGATTAGATAAGTATCCAAATCTTCCACAAACATAACATCTCATATTCATTCTACAATTTTCAAAATTATGACCAATTTTGTTGCATTTTGAACATTGACTGGTGGGTGTATTAGTATTCTGATAATTTCTAGAACTACATTGATTTTCTCTATGACCATACTTGTTATAGTTAAAGCATTTGCCATTAAATTTATAAGCAGTAGGTTGTCTTATTGGTTTGCCATGATCCTGTGTGTTTGCAGTACCGGAGCTTTCACCAGCTTCAAAACCAAGACCATTAGTGTCACCATTAGGTTACTGATTTTTCAACAAGTCACCAAGTTCTTCTGAGCTTTTCTTAATTTTTTCTTTATGTTGATTTGCAGGAGCTAGTTCTCCTTCCAAGATACCTTTTTGTCTCATGAGTTCATTTGAGTCATTCTATGCATGATTCAGATGTGTCTTCAACATACCATTTTCATAACTAAGTCTAGTGTTTTCATTTGCAGCATCATTCAGTCTTCTAGTCAAGTCTTCTTCATTCTTCTTTCTATCTTCAATTTCTTTACAAAATCTCATAGTCATTTCCTACATCTCATTCTTTGTTGTCATGTTTTCTTGTTTTAGCTTATTCATCAGATCACTAAGAGTTTCCTTTTCATCATTCTCATTTTGCATCTTTTCACAAAGTTCTCTTCTCTTGTTTCTTGAAATGGTAAGATTTTCTTGAAGTGCTTGAATAATATCTTGTGTAGCTTTTAGATCATCTTCAAGTTTGATGTTTTTCAATTTTTCTACATCATAGTCTGAGAGAGATCCTTCTAATTGCTTCATCAAGTTTTCCATCTCTATCGGTGTCAAGATCTTTGTCAAGTTGTTAGACTTATGAAAATAGAGGACCAGGCTCTGATACTAATTGTTA
Organism: Cryptomeria japonica; assembly: GCF_030272615.1. NCBI lineage: Eukaryota > Viridiplantae > Streptophyta > Pinopsida > Cupressales > Cupressaceae > Cryptomeria > Cryptomeria japonica. The sequence goes on along the minus strand of NC_081408.1, from coordinate 151,852,521 downwards.
GGATTCCCACAGATACTGAGAGACGGGGGGGGGGTGAATCAATATCTAACTGGTTGAAATATTTTCTTGACTTAAAACATGTAAAGCATATTAATATTGTATATCGGTAAACAAGAAATAATGCAGTAAGCAAAGATAACAGCAACCACATGAGAAACACACCATAACACAGTAGTTTAATGAGGAAACCCAAAGTGGGAAAAACCTCAGTGGGATTTGTGACCCACAATAATCACTTACTAGCCAATAAGAGAATATTACTACTACAAGAGGGGCATGCACATGCAGGAAGGCCAAGTGCCTAGAGCTCACTACTCAATTACAAAATGGGAAGTTTCACTGACTTACAAAATGGATTATATAAATCCAATGTCTTGTACTACTTCAAAATAGAATCTACTATGCCAAATCTAGTACCGGTTTATAGCTCTGCTTCATACATAAACCCTTAACCTATAATTCAAATAATAGTTTTGTCTTATTTTGCCTAATTACATACCTTCATACTTCCTTATTTGTTCTACAATGATCTCTTATATAAATGAGTCATTTTACAATTTTCCAAGCTGGCTTACAATGATTTTACAATAATAAACAAAATAAATTACAAACAAAATTCCTGTCGGCTTCTATGCCGGTATGCTTCCTTTCACTGTCAGTGCCGGTGGTCTGTGTGCTAGTGTAGAATTTGACTTTGATGGTGTCGGTGGGTTTCCTTGTTGGTGTCATAGGATTGTAAGGTTGCCATCAATGACAAAACCTTCAATCACCTACAATGTCTTATTGGAGTGTGCATTTTCCAACAAACACAAGATGGCAAGGAGTCACAAGTGTTGGTGTAATCAAATGGCCCCACAACTCACCAAAGAAAAGAGGCAAAGGGAAGACCATGTATGCTCTATGGGTTGGCAAGGTAGTTCAGAAGGTAAGAATGGATTTACCCTACAAGGGTAAAGGCCTTGATAGAAATTCGATGTGGGACAGTAGATAGGGAGTGATAGTAAGGAGGAACCAGCCCTGCTACCCCCCATAACCAGGAAACAATGAAATTATTCTCCTAGTAGGATTTCACCAAGTTTTCTAAAGATGACAAGATGAAAATCATGTCTTCTCGAAAGGCCATGTCATGGCAAAAATAAATTTTTGATAAGACATCTCCCATGTCTTACTGAAACATGAATGTCGATGTAACAAAAGGGGTCTACTAAAGCCAAAGAATGTCTTTTTGAAAGGTACGGTCTCACCAAAAAATTACTTTTGAGGAGGAAAGTGTCATGTGAGCTAGTGGATGATACTTGAGGGTAAAGGAAGATTCACCCCATAAGGACACAAAATCACAAGAGGAAATGAAGTGGGATGGCAGGATGTAAAAAGAAGTAATAGAGGAATCATCCCCACTAACTTGCAGTTAAGCTGGTAGTGAAAGATTTCCCCTGCAAGGTAAGAAAATGAATAAGTGTAGTAAGGCCTCACTATCATGCAAAGAAAAAATAATCCATAGATATGAATTTAGAGTAAAATAAAAAATCAAAGGTGGGGGAGAAAAAATACAATGTACCATATGAACATTCAAAGGGGTCAATAATATAATCTAGGTCATTCATTTGTAGATCAATGGTGGAGTTTGAATCTTGAAGACACCAACCCATAGGGAATGCATGTATAACTAAATGGTATCCTCTATGCAGATGAAAAAAGAAAATCTTCACACATAATTGCCTACCTTTCATTCAAAGATCAAGCACAGAGAGACTCAAGGTCATCAAGAGTAATCTCAAAGATTCAACAATGACCAAGTGTGTTCAGGAAACAAGTGAATATCAAACTTATCTCTATGTTTTGTAAAGGGAATTAGTAAGTATGCACAGATTTGTTGTGAAGAGATCAAGAGTTGTGTTGGGTTTGTTCTCAAAGTAGAAGCTTAATTCTAGCCTGAGGACAACAAAATGGCTTCCCCCATGAAAAATATCACACCCTCTACCACTAAAAAGACCCTTTAGAAGGGAGAGGTCTTTTCTATGCCTGATATGATGCATGTCACTCCTTTAGTTATCATTCACCCAGCTCCCACCATATTGAATGAGCCTGCTACAGTACCAAACCCTCCAACTATTGCACGAAACCCTCCAAGTACTAAATCAAGTTAGCCATCCTAGGAGGAATTTTCCAATCCAAAAAGGAAGAGGGCATCAAGGAAGATAGCCACCATAATATCTAATGATGAACCCTCAACTGGAGAGCCCAACCCACCTCCATGAGCTAAAAACCAAGTACCGAAGAAAAGAAAGGCCCCTACCAAGAAACCCACCACAACATCCTCTACACAAGCCCAACCCAATGTTGTAGAATTTGATCCTCAAGATAAAACCCCAAAGCCAAAGAAAATAAGAACCCGTACAAAAAAGGCTACACCTTCATCTATAGAGAAGGCCCAAGTTATAGTAGAAAAACCTCCCACTACTGAAACCCCCCCATAGAATCAACAAGAATAGCCATGACAAACCCCAACCTCAATAGTGCTAGCTAAAGATGTTGAGGAAATAGCCAAGGTGGTTGAGGAGAAACTAGAGGAGATGGAAAAGAGGAAGAAAAGGGACACAAGGGATCTACACTAGGACTTATTGGAATTGTTTGAAGGGTCTACAATGCAGGAGACATACTAGAATGCCTTTGGTGATAAAATCTCCAATTACAGAGATGCTATCACCATAGATAGGGGGTGGGATATTTTTTATTACTTCTATGGGAATAGGGACAAGGTTTCACCAATGTCAAACCCTTGGAACCTCAATTTAGGAAAATTAGTGGTCCCTAATGTTTTTGTGGAACCATTACTAATGAGAGAGCTTTCCAAGCATTATCACCCTAAGAGTATGACAAGTACAATGCCAAGTGGTCATATTCTGGTTGATGTTGCAAGGGAGGATATAATTCAATGTTTTGACTTGGATAGGAGTGCTATCAAATATATTGATTTAATGAGGCTAGGGACTAAATATACTATGAGAAGAGGATTCTAAAAAATGCATGTTATTCCCCACTATAGGATAAAAATGTTCAAGGGGGATGAAAATTACATTTTGACTTGAGAAAAGGAGCCTTTCGTTTTGTCAACTTTCAAGCACTTTTTGAGAAGACTTACTATTTTATTTGTCATATTTTGGGAGAAGATTGTGAGAGAACAAAGATGCCAATAGAATACATGATGATGGTAATAAAGATTCAGCACCGCTATGTCCAATGACCTATATGCTTTTTCTACTTACATTCAAGAGAAGATTTATGGGGGGCTAATAAAAGCTAAACATGAGAAAGTCCAATTGGAATTCAAACAATATTCTTTACTGTGCCAAATGATTCTTTTTCAGAATAGAACTGACTAGAATGAAGCCCTACAAGTAAAAAAAATTGATCCATAGATACGCAACATGTGGCCCATTTAGAGATGGTCTCAAGTGTAGGATAAGGGGTCTAAGTATTTGAATTATAGTTAATTATTTGACCATTTTGTTGTTAAGGTCATAGGGATGTGTGGAGCCCAATTCTGAAGGCTCCCAATTGATGTGGTGAAAATTTTGAGAATTAGGAATGCAAGGGCCAAGAATGTTGAATATCTAAAGGGTGCAATTTCTCACAATTTTGATGATTTTTTTGTTATTCAAACTCTACATTGATCAGGGTATACAGGTGCTCACAACCACCCTACATTTTTCCAATCATTGTCTCTCCAAGATTAGCCTTCATGGAATTCATGTGGCAAGTCATGTAGATGGAGGAGTTGATGCACACATCTTGCCCAACTCAATGTATATGGAGATTTCAATGTGGGAAATGATATACTTGAGAAGGTGCAAAAATTTATGGTGAGCACGTATCATCTTCAAGTAGGTGGATCTTGATATTTTGATCTAGAAGGATACATAAATAAGCTCATGACATAGAAGATGAAGGTAAAAGGCTACTACCACCGACATAATGATTATGAGGACTTAATTAGAAACTATGATCCCACACAGGCTATTGAGAGAAGGAAAAGTGGTAATATCTCAAAAAGTGGGAAAAGGATAGGCAATAAAAGGAGCCTAACTTTCAGGGATTTTGTTCAAACATTGAAAATGATTTTGAAAGAATGTTTAATAAAATGAGAAATTTTGAGGTCATAGTCACCAATGAGCTAGCGTGGAGAGAGGCATACCAACCAATTGAAAGGCTTGGAGAAGGGCTCATTGACATTCATCCATTTGTCCCCAAAGAAAAAGGGAAATCAATTTTGATTGATGAATCTTCTTAGGATTCCCCCTCACAACCTACTCCATAAGAAGGATAGCCTACAACAGGAATAATTAGAAAAATCAAAAAGGGGAAGGATAAGATAATAGATTTTGTACAAGTAGTGGATGATAAAGTGGATGCAAATGTCCATCTACCCTCTCCTCCAAGGGAGACTGATAGTTCTGATACTTAATATAAGTATAGATCCAATAGCCAACAAGATGAAAGGGGGGGGTGAATCATAAAAACTTAATCATCCATAAAAACATCAGATTCAACCTCAGTAACATATATATCAGTCATATATCCAAAACTGTCAAACATGCAAACTTAAAAGCATATGAACAATATAAACCTCACAACACCAGATTTAATGTGGAAACCCAAATAGGGAAAAACCACTGTGGGATTTTGGACCCACTAAGAAATATACTCTTCTAGAGTATGCTCAGTTAAAAGAAAATCTTGTTAAAGATTACAAACACATTGCTAGATGTGACCCGATTAAGTGATTTCCCTCAGATCTGTTAGGATCTTCACTTTGTTAGAAGTGACCTTGTCAAAGGATTTCAAACACTCAATCAGAATGTCACCTTGCTAGAGGATTTACATATAAGACTATTAAGTCCACTCGGTTAAGAGATTTTCTGTCACTTTCACAAAATAACAGTAATAAAAAACTATCTGCAACTTCACATCTAAAATGCAAAAGAAGATTCTTATTTGTTCAATACAATCTAGACATAGAACTAATCTTGTCTATCTGTTGGGCTTCTATACTCTGTTATTCTAATAGGTCTTCTAGCTTCTGTGCTCGGTAATCACTATGTAGCATCCCTATGCATACACTTGCCCACATACATTGTTTATCGACAGTTTCCTATTTATAAACAATTAGGTAACTGCTTAATCTCCTTGATCACATTTCCCATGATCAATCATAGCCATCAGATCTTCAATCTTGTCTAGGTTCAATGCATCTTTTGATTTGAAAATGTTTTACCCCACCTTGGAACTTGCATAATAGTCTTGGAACTTGTGCTAGGGTATTACGGTTCAATTTGAGTTGTAGATCTTCATGCCAACTTTCCATTGCCTTAGATTCGTTAACAAACTTCTTCCACGGCTTACCAATCATTGATCTACTCCAGCTCAATAGCTTCTTTCATTAAATACCGCATGTAAACATTTAATGCTTTCTGTTATAGCTCGGTTACAACTCGGTAACAACTCAGTGAATACTAAACTTCACTCGGTAGACATTCCGCCTTCATTAACCGATAGCGATAACCTTAGGGTTTACCGACTAGGTTCTTTGGTTGATAACATAGTATAGTATTAACCTTTACATTTTACAACATATGAATGATGTTAAAACAATCTAAAACATCATGATCTCATCATTGTCTGACTCGGTAGTAGTTGCCCATTGAATACCTTATTCATCCCTTTATTCATCATATTCTTTCCTGTATCTTTTACCGACTTCTTCATAATCTTCATATCATACTTCTCAAGATATGGCAACATCATACTGAATTAGAAAATCAATTTCTTGACATCAATGACAAAATAATAATATCAAGATAGTAAAACATCTTTAATCAGTTATATCCATAATCATCAACAACCTTCTCAATATCCTTATTGAAATGCCAACAATCTTTCATTGTCTGTTATAATGCAATATTGCCAACAGAGACTTTTAGAAATGATGATGCAACCGATGTCCCAAATGATGAAGATGGGGCAATTATCCCAACTTTATACTAGAGGAATAGTCCCAGGATGAAAGAATAATTGCTGCAAGGGTCGCAATTTTATGATGTTACATTTAGCCCCCACTTTAGCGGGAGTATGAGTGTATGCCAATACTACCAATAAAGTACAAGGAAACAAGATTGAAAGACTTCTACCACATCAAGGAGGCAAGATGCACCAAGCCCTGAGTGGACTTAGGATCTTATGATATCAATTGACAAAGTAAAAGGTATGATCAAGAAGGGAAAACCATGACTGCAAGTAGCAAGGTTTCCCTCACTATGAGTCATGAAAAAGATACCAAAATTATGAAGCAAAGCCAAGTTTACTAAATAGTTCTAAGTATCAAGAAGGAAAATATGAGCAGAGTGTATGCCCCCATGTTAAAGTGATCACAAATTCCTTATTGGGAGAGATTGATTTAAGAAGGGATACACTCAAGAGAGATAAAAGAGAGGGAGCACGTTATCGCAAGGACATAGCCCCCAAGTAAACAATAAACCCAAGGATAATGAGAACAAAACATGAGGTAGTTTCACTTTCCTCAAGGTCAGTATGCTGTATGATAACTCATGTATATCATATATGTATATGCATATAATAATCATGATTCCCCAAAGAAAGGACACTACCTTGCAAGAAAGGGAATAGAGGATGAATTTTGAGTCAACATGAAAGAGACAAAGAAAAGATCTCAATGCTTTGCATCATCCCTAAGTAGATATTAAGGGAACAATAGAAGACAAGGGATACACATAAAATAATTGTCACAAAAGAGAAAGAAAGAAGAGGGAGAAGAGATTTACATGTTAGATAGTTCAAATAACTGGAAGACCACTGAGAGGGGGGGTGAATTAGTTGTCACAGATTACAGGAACTATTAGCACTTAAAACTTTAATACCGGAACCAGAAACATTAATACCGGAATAGAAATTAAACTAATTAAGCATAAACAATAATCATAGAATAAATACCATCCACATGACACCAAGATTTATACATGGAAACATGATAAAGGGAAAAACCACAGTGGGAAGCCTACCCACAGTTAGATAATACATCTATAGTAAGTATGGAATTACAATTGAGGGGCCTACACTTGTAGGAAGGCTAATAGCCTAGAGTACAGTGCTCATCATATAAGGAGCCTCAGTAACTACATATAAATCCAAACTACAATCTGGAGAAGTGTTGAACTACAAAAGATAGCATCTCCTATGCCTGAGTATAGTTCCAGATAAGCTCAATACCGGAGAACTAAATCCTCTTACATAAACCAAATTCGATCTCCAATAATCAACCAAATCCTCTGCTTGAATAATATTACATTATTCTCACATTACATCCCTTTCCATAACCATGATGATCTACAATGAGATCTTACGTCTATATATACAAACCCTTGACCATAAACAATCAGGTTGGCCACCAGACAATAAACCAATTACATAATTACAAACCATATTAGCCTTAGACCAAACAAATAATATCCAACACATAAGACATCCCTGAAACACATAGAGACGTCCAATCTAGATGTTATATTAAAGTTATTCCATAACTTACATCAATTGGGGACCAATATAGGTCCACACATTACAACAATGACCTCCATCAGTCAAGTCTCAAACATGATCACCATCACCATCCTGAAAATCCACCAGAAGTTGAACCAATACCACTTATGCATTTCATTAAAGATCTTGATCAAAAGCTCTGCTGGTGAAATCCTCGTTGGAACTAGAAGCCAAGCTTCTAAGAAAACATGATAGCATTCGATCACCAGACCAAAACCAACTTACTGAATATGAACATGAGTATCATGAATAAGCCAATTCCATAACCAAACTATACCAAAGCCTACCGAATCATGTTGGGTCCAAACCAACCAGGAGACCACTCATCCTACCGTGACTAGAAGGGTGTCAGTAAAGCATCCAAATAGCTAATGTTGGCATCAATGACAAAACATCAATGCAACACATAATCAATTCCTCCAAATGGCCAACAATCTTCCCCTTTGGCATTGATGACAACACTAGATGTGAAAAACATCTAAGTACCAAGAAATACCAAACAAGTCTCCCCCAATGGAAGACAACCAACACTCTCCCACTTATAGATGTAGCAATGAAGTTCTGAAACAAAGACCAAAATCCCCCTATAAATGATATCTCTATAAAGCTCTGAATCTCTCCCCATATCAATATATCTCCCCTTTACATTTTCCTTATCACATCAATATCTCTCCCCCTTTGACATCAATGCCATAAATTTGACATAAATATCAAAGCAAAAACTCAAACCACTGAAACTCAAAGCTAACTACTCCCCCTTAGCAGTAGCATCCCCACATCAATGTCAGGAATGAATAGTATATCTGATAATGCATACCAGACTGATGCCAAACCGCATCAATCAAGTCTCTACCAGAGGGGAAAAAAATCCCAATCTATCTCTCAGGTACTCAAATGATTCCTTAGGCAAAGGTTTAGTGAAGATATCTACAATTTGTTCTTTAGTGTTCACATAAACTAGTCTAACTTCATTTACCTCCACTTTTTCCTTCAAAAATTTATACTTAATAGATATGTGCTTTGTCGAAGAATAAAATACCGGATTCTTTGATATATCAATAGCAGCATAGTTATCACAGTGAATAATTACTGATGCATCACAATCCACCATTTTATCCTTCAAAATTTGGTTCATCCATAGAACTTGTGTACAGTTAGTAGCAGTAGCAACATACTCAGTTTCAACAGTAGATAAAGAAGTAGATGACTATTTCTTGTTGATCCACGAAACCAACTTCTTTCCAAGAAAGAAAGCTCCACTAGAAGTACTTTTCTAGTCATCAAAATCTCTAGTCCAATCAACATTTGTATATGTACATAAAGTAAAGTCATCTTTCTTAGGGTACCACAAACTATATTCTGATGTACCTTGCAAGTATCTAAAAATCCTTTTCACCACACTCTCATGATTTTCTCTAGGATCACTTTGAAATCTTGAAACAATATAAACAACATTCATTATGTTAGGCCTAGTCTGAGTCAAATAAAGTAGACCTCCAATCATAGATTTGTATCTTGTAGGATTTACTGGTGCATAAACATCTTTGCTTGTCAATTTCTCACTTGTAACTATAGGAGTACTTACTGGTTTAGAATCTCCCATAATAAATTTTGATAGATGACAATACCTTTGTCAGTCTGAGTAATCTGTAAACCTAAGAAAAATTTAAACTCTCCAATCATAGACATCTCAAACTCTTTCTCCATATTCTTAGAAAATCCTATGCATAACTTATCTTCACCTCCAAAAATAATGTCATCAACAAATACTTCAATAATTAGTATATCATGATCAGTGATTTTATAATATAAATTATTGTCAGCATTACCCTTAGTATAACCAAGCTTCAAAATATACTTATCCAACCTTGCATACCAAGCTCTAGGTGCTTGTTTCAACCCATATAAAGCTTTCCTTAACCTACAAACCATGTTTGTATCATTTTATAGTGAAAAACCATCAGGTTGCTCAATATAAACTTCATCATCAAGATCCCCATTCAAAAATGCACATTTAACATCCATCTAATAAACCTTATAGTTTTTATAAGCAACATAGGCAAGAAATAATCTTATAGATTCAATCATAGCTACAAGTGCAAAAGTCTCTCCATAAACTATTCCTTCCTTATGAGAATATTTTTTACAAACTAATCAAGTCTTATTCCTTATAACTTGACCATCCTCATTGAATTTATTCCTAAAAACCCATTTAGTTCTGTAGATCAGGAATTCGATTAACATCAAAGAAAGTAGATATTAGCTAACCACAAAGCCAAATTGCAATGAAATAAATCCTAATTACACTCAATAGAAGCATTGAAAACAAGACATTCAAAATACATAAAAATCCATCACCAATGTCTCTTCCAATTGACCTCCATTGTCCTTCTTTCTCCTCCAAATAGTGGATTTGTGTGGATCTCACCTACAAGTGCAAAAGCATGAAGCAAGATTGATTTTGATAGTGCCAAGATACTAGAAGCGTGGTTGATTGACTCGATTAATTGATTGATTCCTCCTTTGATTGAAGAAAATCATCCAATTTATAGACAAATTGGAGAGAGGACAAGATTAGCATGAAGAGATTTGAAAGGAAATTCAAATCAAGAATGGCAACATTATGACAAATGTATGACAATTGCTATGCAAGATGCATGACAAATTATGACAAGTTGCTATGCAAAATGCATGACAAATTATGACAAATTATGACAAGATTGAAATGCCATTCCCATGAAATTAGGGGAAATATTAGAAAAAATTAAAGAAAATAGGAGAAATAAAAATTAGGAATTAGGAGAAATTAGCAAATTAGAAAATTAAGGAAAAAGATGAAATAGAAATTAGGTGAATTAATTAATAGGTTTTCATCCATTAATTAATTCATGAAAGAGACCTAGGACTCAATAAATAGATTTATTTAACCCACAAAGAAGAAGAAAAGGATTAAATGAACAAATCATAAAACCCTAGAAATAAGAGGACAAGGAATTAGGTCAAGACAACAAGAAATTAATGTAGGTTCAATCATGATTCTGATTGACAAAGGACCAATGCTGATAAATGATTGAGATTGATTGACAAAAATTAATGACAAATTGACCAAGATTGACAAGGAGATCAAATTGATAGGCGCTAATTGACGAGGAACAATGACTAATCGATCCAAATTGACATGCTTGAAAAGGATAAGGATTGATGATGAATCGAATGCAAAATGACAAGATTTACAAGGAAAAGGATCGATGACAAATCGATTGCAAAATGACGAGATTGACAAGGACAAAGATCGACCAAAATCATGACTGAAGATTGCTATCGACAAGACCTAATTCGAAAGTGAGAAAAATGAGGAATGCAGAAGAAGGACTCGATGCTCACAAATGATAAAGACCAAGTGCGAAACATAGAAGAAATGTTAATGGAACACAAGAACCCTAAAATAAGGCAATGCGCAAATGTTAAAGTATGACTCCACAAGCATTGACCATTTTTAGATGTCTACATTATGCCCCTCTTTGAGACAATGCGATTCTAAGCGTTGTTTCAAAGAATAGTAATGAAAATGCCCCAGACAATAACAATGACATATGCATGCCCCCTCAAGGAATTGGCCGGAAAAATCTAGAAAAGAGGCCAAGTGATCGATAAGAATGATAGAAGACGATAGGTTTGAATGGATCAAACAGACTGTCAAGACTGACGGAAGAAATGTTAGTAAGAAGAAATTAGATAGAGGATAGTTAGAGATGAAGGAAACTTGCTTTCACAAATGCACATATGTAGGTGAGAACCTTTATTTATTGTAGCAAAGTGGATGCAGAGCATGATGGCATTGAAGGCCATAGCTGGAACACAACCCATTTTGCAAAAGACAGACACATCGCACACAAGGAATGAGTGAAGAATCCTAGGGTGCATACATCAAGGGTCGAGGTATGTGTGGCGTTCACAAAGTAAACGTACTTATCACAGACACCGAATGATATAGTTGCCCCAGTTTGTGACAAACATTCTACAAACAACAAACACAACAAAAAAGGAAAGGGACCATGAACCATCCCGGTCACTCTAAATCACTCAATGACATCATCAAGAAACATAGGAACATAATTGAAGCCAAAGATAAATTAGTAAAAAGATAAGATGCACAAATTCAACCAAGTCAAACAAATAGTCTGATCATCATTGTCAAAAGTGGAAAACAAGAATGATCATGTTGTTTGGTTCTAGGGAATGCGGTACCCCATCTAAGACAAGACACAGTCTGGTTTCGAGTATACCACACCTTGTATAAGACCCATGATAATGTTGACAAGGACCAATGGTAATGATGTTGATGCTATAATGATTGATGTGACAACTGTGATCAGGTTGAATGCTTGCTTGGTCAAACAGTTTATCTGTTAATGCGTGATTTCATTAAAGCACAATGTTTGATTGATTGTCGTTGGATGTATGCTCAGCGATCTGTCTATGCACAAACGGGACCATTTATTGACAAAATGCAAAATGCCAAAGAAATTGTTTTTGGATTTTGATGTTTTTCACTTTGTAGGAATTTCAAGTTTTTTTAAAATTTTTTTTTGTTCGTTTTTCAGGACTTTATTTGACTTTTTAGGGATTTTTTCAGGACATTATTTGATTTTTAGGGATTTTTTCAAGACATTATTTGATTTTTAGAGATTTTTTCAGGACATTTTATGATTTTTATTTTTTTAGGACTTTATATGATTTTTAGAGATTTTTTCAGGACATTATTTGATTTTTAGGGATTTTTTTCAGGACATTATTTGATTTTTTTGGATTTTGACATTTTAGCTGAGAATGAACACATGATTTTTTTTTATGTTTTTGAATATTTTCAGGATTTTTTTTAAATTTTGTTTTTTGATTATTTCAGGACATTTTTCAATTTTTATGATTTTGCCCCCAGTGTCTAGCAAGGCAAGGAATATGATAGGTGAATAAATAGGCTTTCTGAAATGTTGGTGGATAGAGGGAAAACAAAGGCCTTTTATCATGGAGACAATACGGATGCAATTTTCAAGGGCAATTGCGTGCTGGGATAAGAGACTAGATATGACAATGTAAAGCAAGAACATGGCATGAGGGACATGTCAAGAGGTTTTTGAAACTATGTTTAAATTTTGCATCCTTATGTCAGATCAAGATCAAGGAATGAAAAAGAGTGTATGGATAGTGATAAGATATGGATAGGATAAGAAATACCAAGAATGGATAAGGGACATGGACCGAAGGTCGGGATTGGCTAAGGGATAGTGGCAGAAAGTTGCAATAAGACAGGGAATATGGATGAAAGGTTATAATAAGAAAATGGATAAATACCAAAAGCTATGATAGACTAAAAGTTGCAAACAAGATGCATGATGCTCATGATGATCCTTAGCCTTGTCAAGATCAAAGGTGGAAAGGGAAACTGGACATGAGGGACAATAGGATATGAAGGGTAATGACAGGGGTTCGATAGGATAATGAAACAATGAAGGACAAAAGGAAAAAACCTGTCCCCAAGTACGGTATGCAAGAAGTTCATAGATTACGCATGACGCTTGTTTGCCAGGTTTTCATCATGGTACTTTCCCAAGGCGTCTATTTGCCAGGTTTTCACCACTGGACGAATTATTTTTTGCTTTACTTTTTTTATTCTGTCTTTTTTTTGTTTTTTCAATTGTTCACTTTTTATTTTTATTTTTTTTTGTATTTTGACTTTTTCAATAGAAGATGGACACATGATAGGGGATGGAAGAAGGACTCAAGCATCTTTTTTTTTGGATAGTAGCCTTGAAAAAAATGGACCATGACCTTTAGAAGTATTCTCAAAGGCGTTGGTAGGATAAGGACATGGAAAAAGAGATGAAACTAAGGCAAGGATTTATGCAAAGGATGGGATCAAAGGGATCGAAGGATGGAAAATATGCATTGGATAATGGATAGGGTATTGGAAGAATTGGGCTTCACTGGATGGAAATGAAGGCAAGATCAAGATTGGCACACACCTTGAGGGGTGAAGGATTGATGGAGGAAAAATGGATCTCAGATTGTGAGATTTGGATGGAGGAATAGCTTGGGATATTGGGACATAAGGGCCCAAAATGGATGAAGAAGGTGATGGAGGAACAAATTTGAGAGAGTTGGATGGAGGAATAGCAACTTTGGATGCCAAGTTAGATTTTTCCTTTTGTGCTTCAAGAAGCTGCTTAGGAACCCACATTGTTTTGGATTTTTCATGCTTTTGTTGTTCTTTGGTGTGCATTGCTTGCATAAGGGATTTAGGAACCCATATATATTTTGAATTTTGTTTTTGAGCAATGGGCCTTTGTGGCCTTTTGGATATTTCTTTTTCTTTATAGATCATATTGTTCTTTGTTTTGACATGTTGATTATATTGGACATGTTGATCCTTGAATACATGTGGATTTCTAGACTTATGACTTTTATGCTTGGCATCCAAATTGCTTGGAGGGGGAAAGGAATGCATGGATGGATATGAATGAAATGGAGTTCTTTTGGATTGATGAAATTTACTCAAGGATGCGTGCCTTTGCTGACCTTGCATAAAGGATGAAGGAATATAAGGACCTAAGATGGATGGAAAGTATGATGGGGAAGGGATATGTTTGAATTTTGAAGGGATGTTGGATTTAGTAGGGGCACCCACGTCTTGAGGAATTTCACTAAGGCCATGACCCTTAATATTTTCTTTAACATGAAGGGATGCTTTCTTATGGAGATCTACTCCTTTTCCTTTATGAATATCTTGACTTGTAGGGTACTCTTTTCTTTGGGAAGAAGACATGATTCCATTATGAGGTGGATATTATATGAGAGAAATAATGAGATCTTGAAGTGGATCGGATTGCACCAAAGTGGAAGAACCCATTATGCATGTCGAGGGTTCATGAACATCTTGCACTGAAATGTTAGAATCATGAAGGGGATTAGGATCATGAGGGGGACTAGGATTGTGTGGTGGACATGGATCAATGACAGGCTCTTCAAGAGATGGAATGGGAGAAATAATGGGATCATCAAAAGAAATGCGATCTTGGAGTGTATATGGAGCATTAAGACAAGGAGATGGAGGAACAAAAGGATCTTGTGGAGGATTTAAAGGAATAATTTGATCTTGACAAGGAGGAAGATCATTGGAATCCTCTTTAAAGGTGCTTTTCTCTTGACTTTTAATGGGATCATCAGAAAGGATGGAAGGGATATCTTTATCTTTGTTAGGAAGTGGAATGCCAATGGGATTTGAAAGGATATTGTGTTCTTGGAATGGAAGGGGATCGTTTGGGATTGGATGGACTGGGATATCTTGATCTTGCTTGGGGAATGGAGTGTCAATAGGACTTTGGATATGATGGACAAGAATAGGGGAATCATCGTGAGTGTCTGGGAACATGGGGTCCTCATCAACAATTGGATGGGATGATAAGGTTTCGGGATCTTGATCTTGATTTTTTTTAAGACACATTTCTTCATGCTCTAAATTATCCTCTTGACATGGGGTTGGGCTTTGGATATGCATGGGGGATTCTGACAAGGGATTAATGTTTTGGCATGAAGGAAATGCACTTTGAACATTTGTGATGGATTTTGGCAAGGAATCAATGCTTGAACATGAGGAAGAGGGACTTTGAATGGGGTCCTCTAAAATAGGTAATGGCAATAAAGTGCATGGTGGCATTGGGTCTTGTATTTCTGAAACATGACAAGGATGTGCATCATGAATTGGATTATCTTGGCAATCAATTATGGATATCCCTTGGATAATTTCATCCTTGGTTGTATTATTTGATGAGGACAATATGGAAGGTTCTTGTGAAACTTCTAAAGGTGTAGTAATAGATGCCACTGGAGAGTCAATTTGTTTGCAGGGGGATGAGGCATTGCTAGACATAATTGTATTATTTTGATCTTCCTCAAAGAACTCACTTGGTAATTTCCTTAAGATCCTTGCAATAAGGCCACCTTTCTTTCAAGGTTTTGACATAGTTGTAGCTGGAATTTGAACTTGTTTGGAAATAATTTGGTCTTGGTTTGATGTCATGTTTTGATTTCGAACTAGATGTTGATCAAATTGGTTTGACATGTTTAAAATTTGGTTTGGTGCATGTTGCAAGTTTTGTTTTTGAATTTGTGATTGTGGTTGTTGACATTGATATGTTGATTGAACTAGTTGATATTCCACCATTGGTTGAACTATTTGTGGACATTGTATAGTTGGTTGGACATATTGTTGAAATTGGACCATTGGTTGTGTTGGTTGGAAATGTTGAACAAATGGTTGTGATGGTTGAAAATCTGATTGATAGTAAACACCTTATGTATCTCCTTCATTGTTCCTCCATTGTTCTTCTTTCACCTTCAAATTTGATGTGGATCTCACCTACAAGTGCAAAATTCAAGTGGAAAGCAAGTTGTTGAGAGATGAAATTCATAGCATAAGGTTACTCGAAAATGTGATTGATAGTAAACACCTTCTTGTTCTTGTTGTGGAGGCACATAATGTTGTTGTTTCTTTTCTTGAAATTGTTTCATCATCTCTATTTGTGAGAGGAGATCTGGTATGTTTGGTTGTTCGATAAGAGATCTTACATCAATTGGCTCAATATTTGGATTTCGACCTGGAAATTTTTGAAACATTTTGGACATTTGTGATCTATTCTTCTCAATGTTTTTCACTCTATGTTCCAATATCTCCTTTTCTTGAGCTAGTTTCTCCTCTAGTTTTTGTATTTGGACATTTACATCGTCATGATAAGTTTGATCCAAGTTCTGAGACATGTAGAGATTGGATTGACATGATTGATTTCTCAATTGTGATGACATGGCTTCGTAAGAAGGTTGAGACCTCATTTCAACAAACATGTCACTATGCAATGCAACTAATGGGATTGACAAATGCAACCTAAAAGAATGACAATGAAACTTAATGTTTTTGGACTTTTTGAATTTTTGGAATGACAACTAGATGCAACTAAATGCAATGAAAATGTGACCTTGCTTTGGACCTTTGAGTTTCTATGGTTTGATAATGTTATGCAACTAAGTGCAACCTTTTTTTATTGTTGTTGTTTTTCAAGATTTTGACAAACTTTTTGGAATGCAAACCCAAAGACTCAACCTTGGGAAGTTGAAATGAAGTGAAGACCTTAAAGGACAAAGGACCAAATGACAATAGGACAAATTGACAATGTCTCACCTATATGCTTGGATACTAAGCTAGGTTTGACAAAAATGATATTAATGAAAGGACAAATTTTAGACAAGATCAAGACTCCTTAACAACAACTTAGGGTATCATCCAAAGTTTTAATTTTTTTAAGTTTGACAAACCAAATTTTTGAGACTAAATGCAAGAAGGCAATGATTATAAAAAAAAAATGGAAATCTTGCTTGGGTATGACAATGAAATGCAAACCTAGGGAAATGATTTTTGAACCTAAGTGCAAAATGAGGACGCTTGCAATGAAATTGACTAAAATGAAGGGAGATGACAATATGCCCTAGGACCTAAGTTGGACTATGCAAAACCTAGCCTAAAGTGACATGAATTTTGAAACAAAGACATTCAATGTTTTGACAAGCCATGTTCAAATGTTGGATGAATACTTGGACAAATTTGGACTTTTGCTTGGATTTTGTTTTGAATTGAAGGTTGTTGATTTTGAAAACCCAAGTTGATTATGAGCACTTTTGAAAATTTGTTTTTTGGATTTAACTTTTGACAATCACGGAAGACAAAATGTTTGTTTGAATTTGACTCAAGACAATCAAGCACATTCACAACAAATCCTATGGCTAGCAAGGTCAATATCTATTGAATCCTCTAACCATAAAATACAACACTTAGTCGGATAGCTAGATGCTTGGTAGCACTGGCTCCCCCTTATAGTGCACTCACTTCTCGGGCATACCAAGCTTCGAGTTCAAGGGGTATCACTTCCCAAGAACTTGCTATCTCTAACTGAGGAGTACATGAGAGCTGTCTTCGGTGTGCATGTATCGCAATGCTTGAGCCAACAGATAGAAGGATTTTGGCATCTAAAAACAAGAGATTCTAGTAAGGGCATCCGTTCAGGTGGGTATTGATCCGGCGAATAAATCATCGCAATACCATTCCAGCACCCGTTGTCTACAACTTTCATTGCATCCCATCACCACTTTGGGTCATTCCCTCTCACCAATGCCTGTGTGAAGTGCCAGGCAAATTGGGAGGCAGGCCAAGTATCTAAAGGCTAAAAACACACAAACAAAATTAAAAAAAAGACATGATAAGCATTGATTTTTTTTTTACCTTTAGAAAATCAAATGAGTTTATTGATTCATTTACATCCTAATTAAGACTAGATGAGATTAATTCCACATTAACTTGAAAAAGGTTTGATCAAATTAAGCCATGATTAAATGCAATTTGTTGTTTATTTTAAACCTTTTGCATGCTTGAAAT
This sequence comes from Cryptomeria japonica, assembly GCF_030272615.1. Taxonomy (NCBI): domain Eukaryota; kingdom Viridiplantae; phylum Streptophyta; class Pinopsida; order Cupressales; family Cupressaceae; genus Cryptomeria; species Cryptomeria japonica. Next base: position 151,834,430 of record NC_081408.1, on the reverse strand, counting down.
ATGGAATTTGTTGTTGTTCTTTGATCCAAATCTTAATTAAAACTATGTGAGAATTGTAGGATTCATTCAAACCTCCTTATTAGGCTATGTGAAGATTTGTTGTTCATTAAATCCCTTTAATTAAACTATGTGAAGATTTCTTGTTCATTGCATGTTAAGAAATCCTGCATAAATCATTGTTTAGACTCCATAAAACCCACATGCAATAATAGATCCTGTCATAAAACCTGCATGCAACAACATATTAGTGCAAAAAACCTACATGCAACAATGGATTAGTCCAAAAAATACACATGCAACAACAAATGCTCAATAAAACCTGCATGCAACAACAAATTAGTTTAAAAAACCTGCATGCAACAATGTATTAGGACAAAAAGCCTACATGCAACAATGGATTAGTCCAAAAATCCTACATGCAACAATGGATTAGTCCAAAAAGCCTGCATGCAACAATGGATTAACACCAAAAACCTGCATGCAAAAACAAATCCACACACAAAACCTGCATGCAAATAGCAAATAATTCACATCGGGCTCACCAAAAATGTAGATCAGGAATTTGATTAACATCAAAGCAAGTCGATATTAGCTAACCACAAAGCCAAATTGCAATGAAATAAATCCTAATTACACTCAATAGAAGCATTGAAAACAAGACATTCAAAATACATAAAAATCCAACACTAATGTCTCTTCCAATTGACCTCCATTATCCTTCTCTCTCCTCAAAATAGTGGATTTGTGTGGATCTCACCTACAAGTGCAAAAGAATGAAGCAAGATTGATTTTGATAGCATGAGGATACTAGAAGCGTGGTTGATTCATTCGATTAATTGATTGATTCCTCCTTTGATTGAAGAAAATCATCCAATTTATAGACAAATTGGAGAGAGGACAGGATTAGCATGAAGAGATTTGAAAGGAAATTCAAATCAAGAATGGCAACATTATGAAAAATGTATGACAATTGCTATACAAGATGTATGACAAAATTATGACAAGTTGCTATACAAAATGCATGACAAATTATGACAAATTATGACAAGATTGAAATGCCATTCCCATGAAATTAGGGGAAATATTAGAAAAAATTAAAGACAATAGGAGAAATAGAAATTAGGATTAGGAGAAATTAGCAAATTAGAAAATTGAGGAAAAAGATGAAATAGAAATTAGGTGAATTAATTAATAGGTTTTCATCCATTAATTAATTCATGAAAGAGACCTAGGACTAAATAAATAGATTTATTTAACCCACAAAGAAGAAGAAAAGGATTAAATGAACAAATCATAAAACCCTAGAAATAAGAGGACAAGGAATTAGGTCAAGACAACAAGAAATTAATGTAGGTTTGATCATGATTCTGATTGACAAAGGACCACTGCTGATAAATGATTGAGATTGATTGACAAAAATCAATGACAAATTGACCAAGATTGACAAGGAGATCAAATTGATAATTGCCAATTGATGAGGAACAATGACTAATTGATCCAAATTGACATGATTGAAAAGGACAAGGATCAATGATGAATTGATCACAAAATGACAAGATTGATAAGGACAAGGATTAATGATGAATTGATCACAAAATGACGAGATTGACAAGGACAAAGATCAACCAAAATCAAGACTGAAGATTGCTATCGACAAGACCTAATTCGAAAGAGAGAAAAATGAGGAATGTAGAAGGACTCGATGCTTGCAAATGATAAAGACCAAGTGCGCAACATAGAAGAAATGTTAATGTGATGCAAGAACCCTAAAATAAGGCAATGCGCAAATGTTAAAGTATGACTCCACAAGCGTTGACCATTTTTAGATGTCTACAAGTTCTAATAAGGATTTATTTTAGTCCATGTGTTATTTTTCTCAATCTAATCTAATTCTTCTTCCTTAGCTTTCAACCAATATTCATCTTTACATGCCTCAATTACTGATACCGGTTCAACTTGTGAAATTAAACATACCTCATTAGTTTCCAGTCTTCTTCTTGTCTTTACTCATTATTCTTATCCCCAATGATCTAATCTTTTGAATGATTCAATCTCACATACCTAGGATTCCTCTGACTCTTCGTTCCTCTTCCTGGTTCTTTAGTTACTATAGAATTATCTGATATTGCTAGAGTAACTAGTTCAACACTTTGTTCTGGTAAAGGTGCTACCGGTTCAGATATAATCATTTCCACCACCAGTTCCTTTTCATAAACTTTGATTTGACTTCTGTTCAGCTCATCTACTTTGACATTACCACTCTCCACAATTCTTTGTGATCTCTTCTTATAACATCCATATGCCTTTCTTTCATTAGAATAATCAAGAAATATGCCTTCATCACATCTAGGGTCAAATTTTCCAATTATATCTTCTCTCCTGATATAACATTTACTGCCAAAGATTCTGAAATACTTAACTATAGGTGTATTGAGAAACCATGATTCATAAGGTGTGTTACCGGTTTCTCCTTTGATATGTACTATGTTGAATGTATAAAGCATTGTGATCATTGCTTCTCTCCAGTAGATATGAGGTAGACTATCTTCCATCATCATTGTTCTAGCAACATCCAAGATAGTTTTGTTCTTCCTTTCCACAACTCCATTCTACTGAGGTGTTCGAGGAGCAGAAAATTGTCTTCTTATACCATGCTCACTAGATGTGAATTATCCACCATGATCTGAACTCAAACATTTAATCTTCAATCTTGTCTTAGTTTCCACTTTAGCCTTAAAGATTTTAAACTTTTCAAATGCTTCAAATTTTTCTTTTAGAAAAGTAACCCACATCATTCTAGAATAATCATCAATGATTAGCATGAAATATCTATCACCTTGAAAACTTTAAACTCTACTAGGGCCACATAAATCAGTATGAATAAGATGAGGAACATCATTTTATTTATCTTGTATACTCCTAAAAGAGGTTCTAACCCATTTACCGATTTGACATTCTTTACATACTGGATTATGGGGCTTTATAATCTTAGGTATATCCCTAACTACCTTAGTTGAACCGATCTTCACAATGTAATCAAAATTCACATGACATAGCCTTTTATGCCATAGCCAACTCTCATAAATCTTTGTAATCAAACATGTCTTCTCACTAGAGTTAAAATGAAATATATTACCTTTTGTCTGTGTACCGGTTGCAATCTCCAAACCAGATTTGTTAATGATTTTTCAATTTATATCATTGAACTGTGATTGAAATCTCTTATCCACCAATTGTCCTACACTCCAAAGATTATGCCTTAAACCTTCAACATATTAAACATTGTCAGTATTGTTCTTACCATCCAATGATATAGTTACTTTTCCTTTGATCATACATGATTTGTCATCTCCAAATCTAACTAGACTACCATCCAATTCTTGCAAAGATAAAAACTTCCCTTTATCTCCAGTCATATGATGTGAACAACCATTGTCAATTGCCCATTCATCCTTGTCTTTAATTTTAGCAGCAAGTTCCTTCTCTTCAGGTACATTCTCTTCTAGTGCTAGACATCTTCCCTGATAGCTAGGAACACCCATTCCTTCCCATTGCTTGAACCACTAGTAGAGTCTTCTGCCGGTTCATCATTAGAATCAGTAATGACTTCCTCATCAGCTATGTAGCATGATTTTTCTCTATTTTCCTTGTACTTATACTTGTTCTAATATCTAGGGTTATCTTCTAACTCTTTCTTCAAATCTTGAATTCCTTTCAGAACATCTATATGCAAAATGACCAATCTTATTACATGCAAAACATTTAAAAGGTGCTTTTCCTTCATACTTACTTCCTACCGGTCCTTTAGGTACTCTTCTAGAAAATAGTGCTTCAAGTTTCCCAAACACATCATCTTCTCTCCTCATATCTTCCAATTCTTTTGCATATAAATCTTTCCAATCTTTCTTACTAGTTGTAGATGTAGATGCATGAAAAGAAGGTTCAATCTTCATAGCTCCAAAAGGTCCAAACTCTTCAAGCTCAAAAGAAGATAGTTTCCCAACCAAGGTATCTTTGTTGATAGATGTATTAGCCATTGTTCTCAACTCATTAATAGAAGTATCCTTCAATTTGTAATTCGGTGGTAGGGCTCTCATAACTTTACAAACAATTTCATCTTCACTCAGAGTTCCACCACAACATTGAATTGCCATAACAATCTCATTTACCCTTTCTATGAATGCAGTAATCCTTTCATCTTCTATCATCTTTAGGTTTTCATATCTCTCCCGGTAACCATCAAGTTTAGAAATCTTCACTATAGGGTCACCTTCATTAAGAGTCTCCAACTTATCCCATATAGACTTTCGAGATGATTTGTCAGTTAATCACACAAGAGGGATTTTCTTGCTCTACAATCATTCTCAAGCTCCTTGTCCAGGTTTTCTAGAGGAGGATTGCCAGATACTGGATTATAAGGTGTGACACCATTCTATGTGATCTTTGAAATTTCCTTGCCATGACATCTCAGATGAGTCTCCATCCAAATCTTCCATACTATGTAATTTGTTCCATCAAACCTCGGAATATCTGTCTGAAAGATAGCTCCAGATGAACTTGATGAACTTGAACTGTTAGTTGCTATAGGCTCTTACTCAAGTGGTTACACTTTCTACAGAGAGGACCAAAGCTTTAATACCAATTGTTAGATAGTTCAAATAACCAAAAGACAATTGAGACAGAGGGTGAATCAATTGTCACAGATTACCAGAACCCAAAACATTAATACTGGAATAACAGTTAAACCAATTAAGTATAAACAATAATCATAGAAAAAATACCATCCACATGACACCAAGATTTATATGTGGAAACTTGGTAAAGGGAAAAACCATGGTGGGAAGCCTACCCACAGTTAGATAATGCTTCTGCAGTAAGTATGTGAATTACAATTGAGGGGCCTACACTTACATGAATTCCAACAACCTAGAGCGCATTGCTCGTCACAAAAGGAGCCTCACTAACTACATATAAATCAAGACTACAATCTGGAGAAGTGTTGAACTGCAAAAGATAGCATCTCCTATTCCTGAGTATAGTTACATAAACCCAATTCGATCTCCAATGATTGACCAAATGATCTACTTGAATGCTATTACATTATTCGCACATTACATCCCTTTCCATAACCATGATGATCTACAATGAGATCTTACATCTATATATACAAACCCTCGACCATAAACAATCAGATCAACCACCAGACAATAATCAAATTACATAATTATTAACCATGTCGCCTTAGACCAAACAAATAATATCCAACATATAAGACTTCCCGGGAATAGATCGAGAGGTCCAATTCACATGTTACATTAAAGCTGGTCCATAACCTAGATCAATTGGGACCCAGTATAGTTCCACATGTTAAAACAATGATCTCCATCTGCCAAGTCTCAAACATGATCACCATCAAAATCCTAAAACTCTACCAGAAGATGCACCGACATGACTTATGCATTTGATCAAAGATCTTCATCAAAAGATCTACTAGTGAAACCCTTGCCGGAACCAGAAGCCAACCTTCTAAGCAAATAGGATAGCATCCAATCACCAGACCAAAACCAACTTACTAAATATAAACATGAGTATCATCAATAAGCCAATTCCATAACCAAACTATACTAGAGCCTACCGGATGATGTTGGCATTGACAAAACCGATTAATCTAGAGTACCGATATATTTGCTGAGATTTTTCATTGATTTCTAACACTAACCAGTGGAGTGGTGTATCTTAGTAGCAAAGTTGATGACTTGTAAACAACATGGAAGCAACATAAGAGACCGATGATCAAGGTTCAATTAGCTCAAGGGAAGACAGACTAAGCTAACTGGTTTGTCACTCAAGAAGATTGGTGTTGAGGTCAGATCTTCAAACTGGTCATTCTGATGATGATGAAGTTACAAAAGGTGACTTAGGTAAGAAAGCTTGAGGTTGTATGCAAACCAAAATCTCATTGGCAAACAAGAGAAGAGGCTTGATGGAAGCACTGCAAACTAGCATCAAAGGATGAACTGGTAATGAAGAGTGAAGTGGTATACCGGTACACCAGTGAAGCAAAAGGAAGATAGGTGGTCACCATAAATCTTAGAGCGGTGATTGGTTAAATAGTTGAGATGGATAAAGGTGAGTTGGTGAGCTTGTGTCTACACTAAACTAAAGGTTGGTGAAGTCAACTTCAATCATCATGCAGTTGAGCCATGGTTACTTTTGGATTTTTTGGTTTGCATTTAAACGACTGAACTCGACCCAAAAGTCACTATTTTTTGGGGATGCGGTAGCAAAATTGGTTGAGTAGTTGGTAAAATTGTTGCAGGGCATGCAGAGTAAGAGCGGGAAGATTTGAATTTTAAATCTACCAAAATTCGTGATTACATTGATTAAGGAAACACTTGAAGGTGACAAAAAAAAGTGTATAAAGTATTTTTGAGTCCATTCAAAAATTCTTGATTGTAAAATTTGTCAAGAGTAGATCCTATGAAAGGTGATCCAAAGTGCAGAGTAGAGTGAGAGGAAATGCTAAAAGATTTAGCAAAGCAAAGAGTGTATGAAGTAGACTAGCAGAGTGCAGAGCTGAGGGTCAGAGGACTAACAGAGTGTAGAGCCGAGGGTCAGAGGACTGACAAAGTGCAGAGCTATGGGTTAGAGGACCGACATAGTGAAGTGCTGAGGATTAGAGGACTAGCAGAGTGCAGAGCCAAAGGTATACACAGAAAACTAGTGTTGTGCAGAGAAGACACAACCGGTGTAGATAGAGTATGATTTTCATTGTGATTTGATCAAGCTATCAATAGCTACTCTAGCAGATCATCTTTTTGTTGTTTTCTAGCCATTGCAACTCAAATCCCTTAACCGGGTGGACTTTAATAAGTCCCTTTATAAAATCCCTTAACCGGGTGACATCTTAATTGATGTTCCTAAGTCCTTTACCTTTAATAGGGTAAAGGCACTAACAAGCTTTAAACAAAATCCCCTAATCGGGTGGCACCTAACGGTGTCCTTGTAATATCCTAACATGGATGGCTCTTCATTGGGCGTAGTCCAAAAGGTTACAAATTTTGTGAGTTCCTACTTGCACCATGGTTTTCTCCCATTTGGGTTTCCACGAGATAAATTTTGGTGTCATTGTGTATCTTTTCATGCATGCATATTCTTCTGCAATAATTATTTGTATTGATGAATATTAAGTTAGTGCGGACTTGAGTTAAAAGTTTTAATTATGTAAAACTGTTAAAGTGATAATTCACCCCTCCCCTCTCAGCATGGGTTGGGACTAACAATTGGTATCAAAGATTTGGTCCTTAGATTCAAAAGAGCCTAATATCTTAAGGAAAGATCCAAGATGATGTGGAAGGAGGGTCCTAGCTTCTCTAAGGAGAATTACACCTTATGGTGTGGTAGAATGAAGCTCTACCGAAGAACCCTAGCAGATCAATACTAGAATCATATAATCATAGAGTACAATGAACCTATATAGCTTCTGACTATAGATCAGATCAAAGAAAGGCAAGACAACACTGCTACTATGGATTTGATTGCTAGCACTCTATCTGATAATGAGTATGTTGAGGTTCAAGATCTGAAAACACCTTATCAGATGTGGAATAAGTTGAAGACTGTCTATGGAGGAGATCCACATGTTTAAAAGGATAAAGTGGATAGTTTGAGAGGAAAATATGATGAGATGAGGATGCAAGAAGGAGAAAATATAGAACAATATAGTAAAAGAATAAAGGATGTAGTAAAATCCATCAAAAGTGTTGGATGAAAGCTTGAAGAAGATGATGTGGTTAGTAAAATCTTGAGAACCTTGCTACCATAATATGCTATAAGGGTTTCTGCAATTCAGGAACTTAGATCCTTGGGAATAGTTACTAATTCACTTGACTCACCGATCGGTAAGTTGACATCCTTTGAACTGAGTAACTATGATAATAGTGTACCAAAAATTAATGTAGCCTTCAAAGCTTCTATGATATCTGCACCAACAAGAAGAAGAAAAGAAATTGGAAACAGTTGTACTACAAGAACCGGTTATTCTCATGAAAGTGACAACCTATTATCTAAATAACATGAACAAGATGAGATTGAAGCTCTATTGGCAAGAAGAATACCAAGAGGAAAAGGAAAGTATAAAGGTAAACTTCCCTTGAAGTGCTTCTCTTGTAATAAGATAGGTCATATTGCATCCGGATGTTCTGACAGTGATAGAGATATGAAGGATAATTTTAGAAGCTACGAGGACAAGAGAAAGAAGGAGTGCTATCTTGCAGAAGGAGGAGTTACCGATGAAGAATCAACAGGATCTGATGGAGATGGAATTGCATTTGTAGTGGTAAAGAAAGATAACTCAGAGGAAAATGACATGGAACTAATCTCTAGTTCAAGCTGGTATGGATACTGAGTAATTGATAGTGGTTGTACTCACCACATGACCGTCGACAGAAACAAATTTCTCAGCATGGAGGACTACAATGGAGGAACGGTGAGATTTGGCAATGATACTCCTTGTGTAGTAAAAGGTAAGGGATCTATAGCCCTAAATGATAAAGCAAATTATAAAGATGTTTATTAGATAGAAGGGATAAAATATAGTCTGTTAAGTTTTGCACAACTTAACAATAAGGGTTACCAGTTAGAATTCAATGAAGGAATATGCAAAATAAATGACAACTCGGGAAGTCTGATTGCTACCAGTAAACAATCTAGAGGTAATCTGTTTCATCTAGACACCACCGTAGGTAGTTGTCTAATGGAAAAGGTAGAAGACAGTTGGTTGTGGCACAAAATAGTGTGTCATGTTAACTTTGATAGCATAGCAAAAGTCAATAAAATGATGTCTGTCAAAGGTATGCTTGATATTATCAAACCTAAAAATGCTATGTGTAAAGAATGCCAACTAGGAAAGTTGATCAGGTCTAGTTTCAGCAGCAAATTTTTTTAATTTGAAAATGTGCTGGACTTAGTTCATACAGACTTGTGTGGTCCTATGAGAACAAAGAGTTTCTATGGAGACTGGTATTTCATGTTGTTTGTAGATGACTTCTCAAGAATGATGTGGGTTGTATTCTTGAAAGAAAAATCTGAAGCCTTTCTCATGTTTAAGGTCTTCAAGTCTCGAGTAGAGAGAGGAACCGGTAAGAATCTGAAATGTCTGAGATCATATAGAGGAGGAGAGTTCATCTCTCAAGAGTTTATGAATTACTATGAAGAATAGGGAATTATGAGACAAATGTTTGCACCCAAAACACCTCAGCAAAATGGGGTTGCTAAAAGAAGGAACAAAACTCTTCTTAATTATGTGAGGACTCTGATGATATAAAAGGATATTCCACATATCTTCTAGAGAGAAGCAGTAAGCATTGTTGTGTAAACCTTGAACCAGATATAGGTGAAGAAAGGGATAAATAAAACTCCCTATGAATTATGGTGTGGATACTCACCCAATGTCTTCTATTTCAAAGTATTTGGAAGCAGGTGCTATATCAAGAGGGATGAGTACTCTACAAAGTTTGATCCCAAGAGTGATGAAGGAACCTTCTTAGGTTACTCCACAAAGATTAAAGCATATTGGTGTTTGAACAAAAGGACCGGTAATATTGTGGAAAGTGCAAATGTCAGAGTAGATGAGTTCTCTAAGAAAAATGAACAGGATAGCAAGTGTGAACCAAATGATTATAAAGGATTCGAGTACACTGTACTGGTCAAACCTGCTTAAGAGAATCCTATTGTAGTGGAAAATGAAGAAGCTTGTGAAGTATAACCTGCACAACCAGTAGAAGAAGATCCAAGAAATGAACAAGTACTAGCAAATTATGTTAGAAACAATCACTCCGCTGAAAATATCATTGCTGAGAAAGATGTGGGAGTATTGACTAGAAGAAGAGAAAGAGAGAATGCATGTCTTCTCTCCATAATTAAGCCCAAAATAAAAAAGGAGGCTCTAAAAGATGATGATTGGATCAAAACCATAGAGGAGGAACTAGAGCAGATTGAGAAAAATGAAACTTGGACTCTAGTGCCCAGACCGGAAAACAAAAATGTGATAGGTACCAAATGGGTGTTTAGAAACAAAATGGATGAAATGGATCAAGTAGTAAGAAACAAAACAATATTATTCTACAAAGGCTATGCTCATGAAGAAGGTTTGGATTATGTAGAAACCTTCACACCAGTGGCCAGGCTAGTAGGGGGCAGAATTTTGCTAGCCTATGCTGCTTACAAGAATTTTGAAGTTTACCAAATGGATGTCAAATCAGCATTCTTGAATGGTGTTTTAGAGGAAGAAGTATACATAGAGAAATCAGAAGGGTTTGCATCAAATGATGGAAGAAATATGGTATGCACATTGCAGATGGCTCTATATGGGCTAAAACAAGCACCAAGAGCTTGGTATGAGAGGCTACCCTCATATCTATTAAGCATAGGGTTCAAGAGAACTAGTGATAACAATAACTTGTAGCTGAAGACTTGAGAAGAAAGAAAACATCTAATTGCTGAAATCTTTGTAGATGACATCATCTTTGGAGGAGATGATGAGATGAGTAGAGGTTTTGTAGAACAAATGAAGCAAGAATTTGAGATGTCCATGATCGGTGAGATAAAATTCTTCATCAGCCTACAAGTCTCATAGCGAAAGAATGGCATATTCATTAGCCAGACCAAGTACATAAGGGAAATTTTGAACTTTTGGAATGAAAGATTGCAAACCTATTGGAACTCCAATGGTTATAGATTGCAAGCTCTCCAAAAATGATGAGGCTCATGAAGTGAATGAGACACTTTACAGATCCATGATCGGTAAGTTGCAGTATGCAGTACACAGTAGACGGGACATAGCACAAGCTGTTGGCTTGGTTGCCAGATTTGGTGCAAATCCAAAAGAGACTCATATGGTGGTAGTCAAGAGAATATTTAGATACCTAAAGGGGACTAATGAGTATGGTCTTTGGTATCCACATAAGGGAGATTTTAGCTTAAGTGTCTTCACCGATTCAAATAGGGCAGAGAATATTGATGACATAAAAAGAACTAGTGGAGGTGCACTTTTTCTTGGAGATAGGATTGTGTCATGGAAAAGCAAGAAACAAAATTGCATATCTCAATCCATAGTTGAGGCTGAGTGTGTGGCTGCTACAATCAATTGTACACAAATTGTATGGATCAAGCAATTATTGGAAGGTATCCAAGAAAAGGTAACTGAACTTATAGTAATTCACTATGACAACACCAGTGCTATAGACATATCCAAGAATATGGTGATGCATTCCAAGACAAAGTATATAGCTATCAAATATCACAACCTCAGAGAATAGGTTCAAGACAAGGAAGTGAGGTTGGAGTATATACCAACAAAAGAATAGGTGGCTGATATCTTCACCAAGCCACTACAAAAGGACACCTTTGAATACCTTAGAGGTAAGCTAGGTGTGATGCCCCTACCTAGAATAAAGTAAGTAAAAAGGGATCTATATCTATTTGGTTTGATTTCTTTATAAAAAATCTCTAAGACTAGATTGATAAGTGTGGACTACTTCGATTAGGGGGAGCAGTCTTTGGCATTATTGCCAAAGGGGGAGATATGTTTATAGTGTTTGAGCATTGGTAAGTAGTGATTGAGTTGAACTTGTTGAAATACAGTATTGATAGTGTTAGGGGGAGCTAATCATTACTCAGAGCAGAAGTAATGACTAGTACATAAATAAAGAAAGAAATGAAGAAAGTACATGCAAGAGCAACTGATAAGATAGATCCTGAAGTGTTTCCATCAATGCCAAAGGGGGAGATTGTTGGCATTGACAAAACTGATTAATCTAGAGAATCAATATATTTGTTGAGATTTGTCATTGATGTCTAACACTAAACGGTGGAGTTGTACCAGTGTATTGGTGTATCTCAGTAGCAAAGGTGATGACCTGTAAACAACATGGAAGCAACATAAGAGACAGATGATCAACATTCAATCAGATCAAGAGAAGACATACTAAGCTAACCGGTCTATCACTCAAGAAGATCGGTGTTGAGGTCAAGTCTTAAAACTGGTCATTCTAATGATGATGAAGTTAAAATAGGTGACTTAGGCAAGAAGGCTTGAGGTTGTATGCAAACCAGAACCTCATTGGCAAATAGGAGAAGGGGCTTGAGGGAAGCACTAAAAACCAGCATCAAAGGATGAACCGGTAATGAAGAGTGAAGTGGTATATCGGTACACCACTGAAGTGGAAGGAAGATAGGTGGTCACCATAAATATTAGAGAAGTGATATGTTACACAGTTGTGATGGAAAAAGGTGAGTTGGTGAGCTTGTGTCTACGCCAAACTAAAGGTTGGTGAAGTCAATTTAAGTCATCATTTAGTTAAGGCATGATTACTTCTGGATTTTTTGGTTTGCATTTAAATGACTGAACTCAACCCAGAAGTCACTATTTTGGGGGGATGTGATGGCAGAATTGGTTGAGTAGTTGGCGGAATTGTTGCAGGGCATGCAGAGAAAGAGTGGGAAAATTTGAATTCTAAATCTACCAAAATTTGTGGTTGCATTGATTAAGCAAACACCTGAAGGTGATGACAAAAAGTGTGTAAAGTATTTTTGAGTTCATTCAAAAATTCTTGATTGTAAAATTTGCAAAGGGAAAATCTTGTGAAAGGCAATTCAAAGTGCAGAGTAGAGTGAGAGGAAGTGCTAAAATATTTAACAGAGCAAAGAGTCTATGAAGTAGATAGGTAGAGTGCAGAGCTGAGGGTTAGAGGACCGACAGAGTGGAGAGCCAAGGGTCAGAGGACCAACAGAGTGCAGAGCCAAGGGTCAGAGGATAGATAGAGTGAAGAGCCAAGAATCAGAGGACTGGTAGAGTGTAGAGACGAAGGTATACGCAGAAAAATAGTGTTGTGCAGAGCAGACACACCCGATGCAGATAGAGTATGATTTTCATTGTGATCTGATCAAGCTATCAGTAGCTACTCCAGCAGATCATCTTTATGTTGCTTTATAACCATTGCAACTTAAATCCCTTAACTGGGTGGACTTTAACAGGTCCCTTTGTAAAATCCCTTAACCGGGTGATATCTTAATTGATGTTCCTAAGTCCTTTAACCAGGATACCTTTAATAGGGTAAAGGCACTAATAGACCTTAAACAAAATCCCTTAACCAGGTGGCACCTAATAGTATCCTTGTAATCTCCTAACAAGGATGGCTCTTCACCGGGCATACTCCAAAATAGTACAAATTTTGTGAGTTCCTACTCACACCGTAGTTTTCTCCCATTTGGGTTTCCACAAGATAAATCTTGGTGACACTTTGTATCTTTTCATGCATGCATATTCTTCTGCAATAATTATTTGTATTGATGAATATTAAGTTAGTGCAGACTTGAGTTAAAAGTATTAATTATGTAAAACTGGTAAAGTGTTGATTCACCCCTCCCCTCTCAGCACTGGTTGGGAGTAACAGATCATACTAGATCCAAACCAGCCAGAAAACCACTCATCCTACCAGGACCAAAAGGGTGCCGATAAAGCATCCAAATAACTAGTGTTGGCATCAATGACAAAACATCAATGCAACACATAGTCAATTCTTCCAAATGGCCAATAGTACGATGCTAATGTTATTAATCTATTACGACATCCACCTCTTGATCTTGTTGATCACTATTTTGGGAGGGCAAGAAACATGACAGAGGAGTGACATCAAGCACAATAGCTGGAGCTATCACAAGATCCAAACAAGGACTATGCTCATATGGTAAGTCACTTTGTTCGATTGTAGGAGCTAGGATTAAGGTTTTTGAAATTTTGTTGATAAATGCTTGTCCACATCAACATATTCATCATCACTATAAGAGACATTAAGAGTTGTATTTCCATCATGAATAACATTTTCACTCATTTCTTCATCAAGATTTATAGTGAGAGGAGCACAAACATGAATAAGAGTAAAACCATCACATGCTTTGTGAAACTTATGATTTGGAGATGTAGGTTGAACATCTTGCTTAGGAGAAAAGGGAATCATGTCAACTGGTGGAGTTATAGGAGATTGAATATTTTGAGGAATAGTAGCATGAGCTTGAAAATAGCATCTTCATCGACATTCTCTCGCACAACAATTCCACTGAGTCTTAGTGGAAGGTTGAGAAGGAGGAGGAACATTTGTAAAAGTAGGAATGTTTTTCTCTTTGATAGTTGAAGGTTTTGGTTGAGTTCATTTAGGTTGGACAAGAGGAGAAGTAGGCCTCTTCTCTCTATAAGAGGAAGGAGGTGGAACTACACCATATAAAGGAGGAATGCTAGGTGTAGGAAGAAGACCAGGTCCATTATGAGGAGGAGGTACAAGTCTAACCTTAGGAGGAATATTCTTGTTCTTAGGAGAAGGCATAGTCACATCCATAGGAATAGATTGAAGATCTTCCTTGGGAGGGAGATTAGTTCTATCTATGAGGGGAAGAACTTCATCTTCAAGTCTAATGGGAATGTCAAGTGTTAGTGATTTAGGCTGACTTAAGGAAAAGATCATATATTTCTTCCATTTTTTATAGGATTAAAAAAGAGCATCGCTTCTGGATGGAAGAGATTGAAATTGCTTAGGCCAAAAGAAATCAATAGGAACACTAGGGCCTCTTTCGGATGGTCTAAATAAGCTATGGTTCACAGTTATGTTTTCACCATTGTGAGGAAATTTCAAAAAATAGCCTTCATGGAAGATAGCCAAGGATAGCCCAACTTCACATGAAATTGCTGGGAAGAGGGTTTGATAACAAAGTCAACATCCATAGATTTAGTATTAAATTAAACATGAAGGGTGATAGAGCCAATGGTAGGACAAGAGAATCCATCAAATAACTTCAAAACTACATTAGAGGCATCATTAATTGGTTTATGCAATCATAAAGTGAAAAGATACTCCTCAGTGATGCTCTTAACCACATAAGAGGGATCAACAAGAGTGCCATGACAATGATGGTATGATGAAAGAATAAGTATCCAGTAGAATACTAAGAGGGGGGGGTGAATCAGTATATTGAAAAACTGATACAAATTTCCCAAATTCAAACTCAGTCAAACAAAGTAATCATATCTCAGTCAAGATCAATATTCTTAGGAATACTTGACATTAACCAGTTTAACTGTTCTGACAACTTTAACAATAAACACCTTCAATCTTGTAAACATAAAAAATGCTTAATCTTAACTCAACATATTCATCTCTCAATGCTTTTACTTAACATTCAAATCAACAAATAAGATCACAGCCACAAAAGCATTCACCACTTGACACAAATGTTTATACGTGGAAAACCCAAATAGGTAAAAACCATGGTGAGATGGGACTCACAAGGATAGGTATCTCAACTCTTTCGAAGTTCACCCTCTTAGGATCCAAAGCCTGTCAAAGCTTTAGAATAAGTCCTATTAAGAACTAATTCTAGTTAGGAATGGTAGGACCCAGAGGCAACTGATCAGTTGTCAATTAATTTCAACCCAAATATAGCTTAATCAAACTTGATGGATAATACTGGTAAACCAAACTTAATGTCGGTTATATATTAACAGTTAAAATCAATACCAATGAAACTTAATGCATGAAATAGAAAGAGAAACAAAATCCACAACACATAACACATATATTTGTACGTGGAAACTTTGTAAGGGGAAAATCCATGGTGGGAAACCTTACCCACAATCAGATGATACTACTGCAGATAGTATGTGTATACAAATGGGGTCTGCACATGCAGAAAGGCCAACTTCCTAGAGCTCACTGCTCAATCACAAAATAGGAGTCACATTGAATACAATTGGATGGTTAAATCCAATGATAATGTACTGCTCAAAGTAGCATCTTCTATGTTGGATTCAGTACCGGTTAAGCTCAGATAATCACCTTCATACCTTCCTTGAAAATTCTCTATGGTTTTCTCATATGATCTTCAATATTCGCACATACCATAACCTTTTTCTTCTTTTCTCATACCATATCTCATCTTACAAATGAGACCCTACATATATACCAAAACCTAAGACCAAATGTGTAGGTTGGCTCACTAAGAATATTACAATTAAATCAATTACAAATGAATCAAGATGCGATGCATCATGTCGGCTCAATACATTTACAATAATATCTAATCAATAAATCATCTCCATAATGTGTCATGCTGATCTGGAATAGATGACACATACTGGTCCATAACCTAGACCAATTTGTAGGTAACAAAAAATATGTCAACCTGGTTAGACAAATAACCAAAACACCAAAACAAAGTATCCAAACCATGTCTTTGATATAACTAGGCAATCTCCAGATGATAACAAGTCATCATCAGCGCTAGTGAAAAATATAACCTATCGGTGAACAATATACCGGTGACTGTGCATAAGTCACTAAACATGTCAGTGAACACAATGTGTCAGTTCAACATAACCAATGTAACCATAGATCTCCAAAAGGATAAGTGTTGACATCAATGACAAAACTAATGCAACACATGCATAATACCAACAAGGAATCACCCAGTTAAAGGATTTACAAATATGCCTTGTTAGAGGCACAATACCCTGTTAGGAGTAACCTCGTTGGAGGATTTAAGAATCCAAGCTAATGGACCACCTTGTTAGAGGATTTAATGAGTAACCAAGCTTTTTAGAGCTTACACGATTAAGGGATTTTACTTTTGCTATAATTTTTAGAAAACAACAGGTTTTCTTGATCTATCTGAGTAGTAGTATCTTTGCTTGATCAGATCCTTCTAAGCTTCAATCTTCCTTCCCTCAAAGTGCAGATCCATTTACTGGTTGGGCAACTGCACACTCAACAAGTTTTCTATCAATCTTGCCAACAACCTTTACAAACAACTTCATTGACCTTAAATACAAATCAATTAGGTTAGTAACAGAACAAAAACCTAATTCTCATCATTGAGATTATAAACAAGTCGGTTCAATCTTGACCATTAGAAATCATGGCAATCTCTTCATATTCTTCAAGACAATTCCAACCGCTCCATGATCACCGCTCCATTGGACTTTGTAACTCATCACACATTGTGCATTAAATACAATTCACTTTGCTCCTTCCCTAGACAATAAGCAAACGCACCAAACCAACTTGAATTTATCCTCATACAATTATCATACATGTCTCCATCATTACCGCTCATCAGATAATAAACCAACAAACTTGATCGGTTAGGGTTTAATAGCTGATAGGGTTTACCGGTTACATTACATAGAAAGGTTTAACTCTTTACACCAGTTCACTAGTTCAACTCACAAACTTTACATTTCAGTTACAACATCTTCCACAACTCTCTTCTTACTGGTTACTAGCCAATATAAACAACAATAATATTAACAATAACATGAATACCATTTACAGGTTCAATTGACATCAATGACAACATATCATTAATGCAATCTCTATGCAAAATGCCAACAAACTCAAAATGCAAACAATCTCCCCCTTTGGCATTGATTGAAATACAAATATCAACACCTCTAATTGCTACTGAGATTGGTGAATAGGAATCCTGGTTTACATTACCAAGTATTCACCTTATCAGACACTTAATTCTTCTCCTCAATCACATAATTCTTCTCCCGCTTTGACAACAATTCCAAAGTGAAAGTAAAACATGTAATTCTACTCTCAATGTGCATCAACATCATTCTACAACTTGAAGTTGCCCCTATGGAATACATCCACTCCTTCATCAATCCATATAAGATTTGACAAGTAAGTTAGGGACTAATGCACTCAGCATCATGCTCAACTAACTTCATGAAGAGGGATAACCCCCAATTGACTTCTAAGATACTCAAAAGTGGTCTTAGGTAGAGGTTTGGTAAAGATATCTGCAAGCTACTCCTTGGTAGAAACATGCTCCAAGATAACATCTTTACTTTGAAATTTTTCCCTCAAGAAGTGATATTTCAATTCAATGTGCTTAGTCCTTGTGTGCAAAACATGAAATTTAGAAATTCTTATTGCACTTGTATTATCACACAAAATATTTATAGGTTCTATGATTTTCATCTTCAATCCTTCCAAAATGTGCCTCATCCACATAGCTTGTGTGCAACTCATATAAGCTACTACATATTCAGCTTCAGCAGTAGATTGTGAAGTGCAACTCTGATTTTTACTACTCCATGAGACTAGCCTTCCTCCTAGAAAGAATGCTCCACTGGTAGTACTCTTTCGGTCATCAATATTTCCTACCCAATCAGCATCTATGTATGCCTGCAAGTCAAAATATCCACCATATGGATACATAATCCATAGTCAATAGTAGCTTTCAGATATCTAAAGATTCTGTTAGTTGCCATCACATGTGCCTCCTTTGGATTCTTTTGAAATCTAGAAACAATACCAATTGCACGGGCAATATCCGGTCAACTATGAACAACATAGTGTAATTTTCCAATCATTGATCTGTATTCCTTTTCATCTACAGACTTAGATGCATCTTCCTTGGACAATTTACAACCTATAACAATTAGGGTTCCAACTGGTTTACAGTCACTCATATCAAAAGTCTTCAAAACCTCCTTAACATACTTGGATTGAGTAATGAAAATACCATTCTTCATATGTTGTATCTGTAAGCCTATGAAATTTTTTATTTCCCCTATTAATGACATTTCAAATTCATTCTTCATTTCATCTGCAAAACAATTACTCATATCATCATTTCCTCCAAATATAATGTCATCTACAAATACTTCACTGACCAGTATATCATCTCTTTCAGACTTGAGATAAATGTTGTTGTCATCACTAGTTCTACCAAAGCCTATCTTCATCAGATGAGTATGAATTCATTCATACCATGCTTTGGGTGCCTTCTTTAATCCATACAAAGCTTTATGCAGTTTGCATACCATGTCTTCCTTATCTGTCAATGTATAACCATTAGGCTGGTCTATATAAACCTCTTCTTCTAATATCCCATTCAAGAATGCAGACTTGACATCCATTTGGTATACATTGAACTTCTTATGAGCTGCAAATACAAGTAGTGTTTTGACACATTCTAGTCTTTCTACTGGTGCAAATTTTTCTCCATACTCTTCTCCTTCTTCTTGCGCATAACCTTTGCATACTAGTCTTTCCTTATTGTGAACTACAACACCATCTTCATTTAACTTGTTTTTGAATACCCATTTAGTACCTATAACATTCTTGTTTACTGATCGGGGTACTAGGGTCCAAGTGTTGTTCTTCTCAATTTGTTCCAACTCCTCCTCCATAGATTTCACCCAATGATCATCACCAAATGTCTCCTTAGCATTTCTAGGTTCAAAAGTGGATATCATGTAAGAGTTCTCTCTTATTGTCCTTCTAGTTAGTACTACAGCATCCTAATCCCCAATTATTTATTCAAGACTATGATTCAGTCTCACATACCTAGGAATAACATGGTCATTCTCTTCAAGTTCAACTTCTTCATTGTCATCTTCTTCTATATTTATTTGTTCTGGTTGAACAAGTACATCAAGATTTTTTTTACCAGTTTATGATTTAACAGTTTCAGGTTCTAAAAGAAAAATTCAAGTATCTTCATCCTTCTTCTCAAAACTGGTTCCCTCTGATATTTCAAGACAATCATCTACATGAACATCAACACTCTCAACAATTTTTTGTGTCTGGTTGAAGCATTTATAGGCCTTACTCTTGGTGGAATAGCCAAGAAATATGCCTTCATCACTCTTAGCTTCAAACTTTCTTATGTAGTCACCTCTTTTAATAAAACATTTGCTACCAAATATTTTAAAATATCTAACATCAGGTGATCTCCCATACCAGTACTCATATGGGGTCTTGTCCTTACCGGTTTTTACCATAACTTAGTTCATTGTGTAGACAGTTGTACTTACAACTTCTTTCCAAAAAGTTTTTGATATACCTCCTAGTATCAACATAGTTCTAGCAGCTTCAACCACTGATTGGTTGTTTCTCTCTACTATACTATTCTGCTGTTGTGTCCTTGGTGTAGAAAGTTATCACTTGATACCATTATCATCACAATATTTAGTGAGCTATGCAGAAGTAAATTCACCACCTTGATTTGTTCTTAGACATTCTATCATTTTTCCACTCTCTTTCTCAGCTAAGCCTCTGAATGCTTTGAATTTTCCAAAAGCTTCATTCTTATCCTACAAGAATGTGACCCACATCATCCTTGAACTATCATTAGTGAAGATCATGAAGTATCTATCACCTTGAATGCTTCTTGTTCTTATTGGTCCACATAGGTCTATATGAACCAAATCTAACAAGTGCTCTGCTAAGAAGGACTTGCTCTTGAAAGTTGAATCAATCATCTTTCCTAGTTGACATACTTTACAAAGAGCATTAACTAGTTTGTCTAGCTGAGAGAGACCTCTTACTGTCATAGACTTGCTTACTTTAATAATATTATCAAAATTTATATGACAAAATCTCCTATGCCAAAGCCAGCTATCATCTATTTTTGCAATCAAACAGTTGCTAAGTTTAGGATTTAGATGAAATAGATTACCTCTTTTCTGTTTCCTGGTTGCAATCAATTCACCTTTGTTGTCAAAGATTTTGCATATACCATTTCTAAACTCCAGTGGGTAACCTCTGTCATTAAGTTGTGCACTTAACAGATTGTTCTTTAGGCCTTCAACCCAATAGACATCATCAGCACTACTCTTCCCATTAAGAGAAATAACTCCTTACCTTTTACCATACAAAGTGAGTCATTGCCAAATCTGACAACACCGCCATCAAATTCCTTTAGGGAAAGAAATTTTCTCCAATCATCAATCATGTGATGTGAACAACCACTATCAATGATCCAATCATCAGAGTTATCCATTCTAGATACTAGTGCCTTCTGATCTGATACTTCTTCCTTAATTGCTACAAACACAATATCTTCACTAGCATCATCATCAGTAATACCACTATCAATAGATACAAGACAATCTCTCTTGCCTTTACCCTTGTACTTCTTAAATTTGTCTCTCTTGTAATCATTTTCACCATTAGGGTAGTTTGTTGCTATATGACCAATCTTATTGCATGCAAAACATTTTAAAGGTAGCTTACCTCTATATTTACTAGTGCCTCTAGGCAGTCATTTTTCCAACAATGCTTCAAGTTCCACTAAGCTGTCTTCATCATCAACATCTATGCTGGATCTAGATTCATAACTATGGACGGTATCTCTACTTCTTCTCATAGATGGGTTAGAGATAGAAGCTCTGAATGCAGATCCTAATTTCTATACACTACCATCATAGCCATTTAGTTCAAAAGTAGTAAGTTTGCCAATAATAGAGTCAAGAGTTACCTTTGTCTTGTCAAGGGATTTCAGCTCCTGAATAGATGCAACTTAGATAGCATAGACTAGTAGTAGGGTTCTCATTACCTTACTCATTATTGTGGCATCTTCACTTTCCCTCTTGCACTCTTTATTCTCCAACTATCTCTTTGATCCTTTGACCATACTACTGGATGTTCTCACCTTCAGACATTCTCATTTCGTCAAACTTGCCTCTTAAACTCTCTTCTTTAGCAATCTTGACATGCTCATCACCACTATAGATATTTTCAAGTTTCTTCCCAATATTGACTTCCAAGACTCTTAATGTAAATATTCATTCTGCCACTCCATATTCTATAGTTATATTTGTTAAACTTCAGACCTTCTTTCTTCATCATGATCTACAAGATCTTTTCCTCAAGCTATTAGGCTTTTAGACTAAGAGGACTTGAGATGCTCTGATACCAATTGATGGTATGATGAGAGAATAAGTATCCAGTAGAATACTGAGAGGGGGGGGTGAATCAATATATAGAAAACATGATACAAAGTTCCCAAACTCAAACTCAGTCAAACAAAGTAATCATACCTCAGTCAAGAACAATATTCTTTGGAATACTTGACATTAACCGGTTTAACTGTTATGACAACTTTAACAGTAAACACCTTCAATCTTGTAAACATCAACAATGTTTAATCTTAACTCAACATATTCATCTCTCAATGCTTTTACTTAACATGCCTTATCAGAAGTTAATCAAATCAACAAATAAGATCACAACAACAAAAGCATTCACCACTTGACATAAATGTTTATACGTGGAAAACCCAAATAGGTAAAAACCACAGTGAGATGAGACTCACAAGGATAGCTATCTGAACTCTTTCGAAGTTCACCCTATTAGGAGCCAAAGCATGTTAGAGCTTTATAATAAGTCATGTTAAGAACTAATTTTAGTTAGGAATCACACAGTTAAGGGATTTACAAATATGCCTTGTTAGAAGCAGAATACCCAGTTAGGAGTAACCTCACTCGAGGATTTAAGAATCCAAGCTAATGGACCACCTTGTTAGAGGATTTAATAAGTAAGAAAGCTTGTTAGAGCTTACCTGGTTAAGCGATTTTACTTCTACTGTAATTGTTAGAAAATAACAGGTTTTGTTGATCTATCTGAGTAGCACTATCTTTGCTTGATCAGATCGTTCTAAGTTTCAATCCGCCTTCACTCAAAGTACAGATCTATTCACTAGTTGGGCAACTGCACACTCAACAAGTTTTGTACCAATCTTGCCAACAACCTTTACAAACAACTTCATCGACCTTAAATACAAATCAATTAGGTTGGTAATACAACAAAAACCTAATTCTCATCATTAAGATTACAAAAAAGTTGATTCAATCTTGACCGTTAGAAATCATGACAATCTCTTCACATTCTTCAAGACAATTCCAACCACTCCATGATCACCGCTCCATTGGACTTTGTAACTCATCATACATTGTGCATTAAATGCAATCCACTTTGGTCCTTCCCTAGACAATAAGAAAATATGCCAAACCAATTTGAATTTATCTTCATACAATGATCGCACATATCTCCATCATTATAGCTCATCAGATAATAAACCAACAAACTTAATTGGTTAGGGTTTAATAGCTGATACGGTTTACCGGTTACATTGCATAGAAAAGTTTAACCCTTTACACTGGTTCACCAGTTCAACTCACAAACTTTACATACCCATTACAAAATCTTCCACAACTCTCTTCTACCGGTTACCAGCGAATATAATAAACAACAATATCAACAATAACATGAATACCATTTACCAGTTCAATTGACATCAATGACAACATATCATTAATGCAATCTCTATGCAAAATGCCACTAGGCAAGGTATATCCTTAACCTTTGCAAGTATGTATAAAGGGCCATCGGGTTCTCTAATGGTCTCACTAGTGTCAAATGTAATACAAGACTCCTTAGGTGTATCTTGTTTTTCTACCATATTTACCAAGTTTTGAGTGATAGAAGTGAATTCCTCATAGGAGAAAGAAGTATACTTAGTCTCAATCATGTTAGAGGTATGAGAAGGCAAAGGATCAGTAAAAATTTTAAGATTTTGATTAGGAGGAGCTACTGATTTATTTACCTTATCATTCACACCTACCACAAATATAGTACTGTTATCAATCAAGTCTTGAATCTTACTTTTCAATGCAAAACATTTCTTTGTATCATGACAAGGCTGATGATGAAATTGACAAAAGGAATTGTTATCAAAATAAGGGGATGCAAGTTTAGAAGGATCAACTTGTTTTATAGGAGGAAGTTTGATAACATTTCTTTGCAACAACGGATACATAATACTATGTAAAGATTCATTCAAAGGAGTAAATTGTCTTTCTCTTTTGAAAAATTTAGAAAAAGAAGGCATGCCTATTGTAGCATTCACATTGTTGTTATTGATTGTATCATTGAACTTGATGAAGCCTTTTTTTGGTTTGAACTTTGGAAATGGTTGTTGAACGTTCTCCCCTTTATCACTCGGTGCCATAGGAGTGGATTGCTCCATTTGACTCACAACCAATTGATAATTATGGAGTGTTGCACACAACTATGGAAAGGAAGTAAACTCAGAAAAAAGAAGCTTTTCCCTAATATCTTTTTGTAAATTAGAAATGAAAATTCTTTGAATATCATTATCAGGTACATGAAAAGAAATTTGAGCACACAAATGCTTATATCTACCAATGAAATTAGTCACATTTTCTTTAACACCTTGTTTACAATGCAAATAATTAGTCAAAGTGATTTTAGGACCAATGTTATTTTGAAATTGTTGGATGAAAAAATTTGATAGTTTTTGAAAATAAGTGATGGAATAATAAGGCAACGAGCAATACCATTGTAAAGCCTTATCTCTTAATGTTCTTGTAAACAGTTTTGCAAGCAATCTTTAATCATAAGCAAAATCAGTACACAAGGTTTGAAATGTTTTAACATGTGTGAGAGGATCACCCTTTCCATTATAGAGTTCCAATTGAGGGAACTCCACATGCTTAGGTGGAATGAATTTAACAATATTAAGAGAAAGGGGGCTTGCAACATCAAAGGTAGGCACACTAAACTTGGATTGACTCATAGAAGCAATTTGTTGTTGTAAGGAAGACACAGTTTGAGCAAGATTGTTAATGGTTTCTTCGGTAGAAGAATTGATGTTAGACATTGTTGATTGAGAAGGTAGCATGATGTTATTGAAGGAAGGAATGGATTGAGAATAAGGTGGTGCGACATTATGACAAGTAGGCATAGGTGACAATTGAGTAGGAAACGAGACACTTAAAGGAGGAACAAAATTGTTGAATGAATTGCCCCCTTGTGTCACATTAATTAGTTGAGGGATAATAGGAATACTTATGGAAGATATAGGTAAAGATGGAGGATTAAATGAAGAAGAGGGATTGCCCCCATGACCAATGGTTGTAGGAAAGAAATTTTGAGTTGATGTAGCCATGATGTTTGAAGTGAAAGTAGGAATACTAGCCATTGAAGTGGTCAAAGGATTAGAAGAATTGATTTGATTTGAAGGTTGTGAATAACCTAAGTTTTCAGCACAACTCTTGATAGGAATGACATTAGAATCAACAATATGAGAAATGCCACGCAATATATCAATTTTATTCTAATCACTTTGAATCATGCATTTAAGGCCTTCAATTAATGGAAGAGCTTCACTATTAGGGTATTCTTGGGACATCCATTGTTGAAAGTTATCAAATTGATTGTCCAATTGTAAAAGTTGATCTATAGAGACCCTAGTTAAAGCTTCTTCATCATCATGGGATTCATCAATGGCATAAATGGCCTCATGATTAGGATGGGAAGCATTAGCATTATCCTCATTAAATAAATCACCCAAATTAGGCTCCATGTCCTCAGTAATTAAACCTTGGGAAGCCTTAATTCTAATGCTTCATCTAATGGGGATATTATAGGTAGGACTAATAGTGGTAGAACTCATACACTAGAGGGAAAATTGAAATTTTGAATTTTGAACAAAGCTTACAAAATTGAGTATTGCAAAATTTAAGAAACTAATGATTAAACAATTTGAACTTTGTCAGAGGAAGATAATGACACAATTTCCAAAATAATAAATCAAAGGAAATTGGAATTTGAAAATTAGGGCCAAGGGGATACCACTTAATTTTAAAATTGATTAAAAAAACATAATTTTTACAATCAGGGCAAATTATAATAAACCTCTTAATTTAAAAAAATTTCTTAAAATTTGAAATGTTGAATTTTGGAGATATTTTTTATTTTAGAGGTATCAAAAATTGACAAAAGCAGCCAATGTTCTAGATTTGGGCTATTAAACATAGTCATAATAGTCTCCTAAAATTTTAAGAAAAAAGATAAGGACAGTGGTGAAAATGCACACAGTCCAACCAACTTTTTTCAAAATTTTCAGGGATGAATATTACGATGATTTTAAAGCCAATCCCAAAAAATTGGCAGATTTTACGATTTCTAGGTAGGCGAAATTAAGGTTCAAATGTGAAAATAGGACCCTAATAGGGTTTTGAAGAAAAAAGAGAATTGAACTGCAAATTTTAAAAGGGTCAAACCTAAAGGGGAGGGACACCTTAGAGAATGTTTAGAAATATGAATTTGAATGAAATTGATTGAAATTTGTACAAAATCCAATTAATTTTGAAAATTAGGGTTTTATGACCTAACCACTTAATTTTTGAAATTGGAATTTTGAAAAGAAGAGGGAAATTAAAAATTTGAATTGTAGGAATGAAGAAAAATTGAATGGAAATTCAATTTTTGACAAGTTTAAGATAATTTTTGAAAATTAGGGTTTGAACAATTAACCATTTAATTTTGTACAGTTGATTTTGCAAATTGAACAAGACAAGGAAATTGAATTTGACAAAAAGAGCAATTTTTCAGATCTAAGACAATAGCAAGCAAAACACAAGTTCAATTTAAATTTTAAAACTAGGGTTTTGATTGAATTAACCACTAAGTGTGCAGAAAAATTAAAATTGCAATTTTGTTCAAAGGAAAGCATGCAAGATGTCAGATTCACCAAAATGTAATGTTGGAAAAAATGAACGAATTAGAGATCTAGAGGAAAGCTTTTCTTCCCTCCGAGGAGAGATGATTGTTTCACTTTGGATTTCCCTTCAAACACTTTTCACACATTACATTAGAAGAGGGGGAAAATGCCCTAGATTCAACCTCCAGAGAAGGAGATTGAATTCTGAGTGATATAAGAATGGTAAGTTAATCCCCTCTTCTAGAATGAGATTTTAATTGATTGAATTGTGTACTTATGACCAATGGAAAAAGCGACAAAGATATGATTATAACTCAAGATAGAAGCATAGGATGAATCTATGCATGTAGATTTGACAATAATATGTCAACACAAAGCCGCCCTGCGAATTTCAGAAAAAGTTGCCCGGACCGTGGCGAAAGTGTACACGGTCCTCTGAAAAACCCACAAAATGAAAAGGGTTTTTCCACCTCTGCAAATAGAGTGCAAATCTAAAAGTATAGCTATGCACCTACAACCTACACACAGAAAACAAAGGAAAAGGGGTTTTCCTTCAGGTCAAACCCCATTTTTGGAATTAACCAAATGATGAAAGAATGCACTTACAAGTAAATGTAAATGAAAGACAGAAATATAAATCACCTCAAGGGAGGTTGTGATAGAAATGTTGATAGAATTGTTTGTATGAAGTTGAATGTTGGAATGAATCTCCTCTTCAATGGTTGAATCCTTGACTTGAATGCAATGCCTAGCCTTGAAAGGAGACTTGAGAATGCTTAATGCTGGAAAGGAATGCTTGAATTCTCTTGAATGCTTGAATGCATGATCTCATGTATCTATCCTATATCAAAATAGGAGGGAAAATATGACTTATATACTTGTCAATTAGGGTTAATTGACTAATTTTCCGTCACAGGCCGACACTAGGGGAGTTTTCCCGCTCAATGCACAACCACCAAATAACAATTTGAAAGGGTCCTACCCCAAAATAGGGTAGGGATAGGGGTACCATGCCCCTATCCTAAGGGGAGAGGGGCACCACACCCCTATCCTACCCTTTTTTCCAGGACAGGATGCAGTTTGGGCAGTGCGGAGGGCAATAAAGATGTAGTTTTTAGGTGTCAAGCAAGTCTTCGATCTCTGATTAGGCCTAGGGATTCGATTTGCATGCATGAGGACCCTAATGTGATCAAAAATTGCAAGGGTCACAATTTTATGATGCTACAAGATTATTATAAGGTTTAATTATGGATATTCAGAACATATGTAAGTTAAATCATGATATAGATCTAATCTAATAATCCATCACATGAATATACATAATGAGCATAAAATAGAAAAACATCCATCCATGATAACACAAGATATGGTCAAATTGAAAAATCATGTATATGTATGTCAATATCCACTATCAATCTACATGTATCACACAACTACAAAACATGTGATGCTAACATATGTGTCTATGAAACTACATCAATACACACACACACACACACACACACACACACACACACACACACACACACACACACACACACACACACATATATGTATATAATGTTGTACAAAAAAATATGTATCTATACAATGTCAAAACTATTCTCTAGACCCTCTAAGGGCATGAGTCCCTAAACCCGCTAGTGCTAGAGGATCTTGATCTCGGTGTGAAGGCTACTAAACAGATCTCAAGTGTGACTTCACAGCTATGGTCATCCATGAGAAGAGTCCTCTTAGCTCTACTCATAGCTTCATAACAATCTTTCTCTGGGTCATCAACTCCTCCCATAATGCAGGCTCCCTATGTCATGCTATATCCAAATCTACCATCAACTGGTGCACTCTAGGATGATTATATCATGAGTTGTCCCATATTATGTCACCACAACCTATCGATAGAGGTCATTGACTTATGTTAGCATAGAATCATGTGCCTTCTTAGCACTCTAAACTCATGCCACAACCTGGTCTCTATCCTTGATGACAGTTTGCAACTCTAGTTGGGAGTGGTCTCTCTATCCTGTCACTATGGCTAGCTATTTTGCTCCTTCCACCAGCTCCACTCATCCTTCCTCATACATTGTCCTGAATCATGCTACAAGATTGAATAGGTGTGCGGGCCTTCTTTTCGACTAGGGTAGCTAGAATGCACCTAGGATTAGACCATGGATCTGGATAGATGGGAAAATATCTTAGAGTGCCTGGTGGATGAAGCTCAACCACTTAGCAATGCCCTCTATAATCACAAACAATATATCAATGTGATAATCTCTACCATATTAGATCTATATCACATATGAAATCAAAAGTAAGGAACTATATCATACAATCTTAAATCACAAATAATACCAAGATTACCCCTCTGTCAATTAGGACCTCATGAAGGCACCCTACTCGAGCAAACCCTCATGATCCCTACTGCAATTTTTGCTAGTGATGCTAGAGGTGCAATAAGTGATTGCAAAAACCGCCTAGGCAGAAAATATCATGTAACATTCATCGAGCTTTGACTAGCTACTTGTTTCCTCTATGTTGGTCTCTCATCCTCACCACTTGAAGATGACCCCTCCTCAATGTCTCCTCCCAAGGCTCTAACACCTCCTCCCTCTGTATCAACTAGAAAAATGGGATTGAGATTGACTATACTCCACCAGTCGGTGGATTCTTGCGTCAATCCAATGTCATCAATTTCTAGTTGAGGTGGTGTGTCATCATCATCAATACCCACTAGACTAACCTACACATCATCGATGGTAGGCCAGGGTACGTCTTGTAGCCGCTTAGTGCTCTTTGTCTATCAGAAATGGGTGGGTGCATCAAGTGGAGCCATTTTCACCTACCCAAACTACCACATGCACCACCGCCAGTAGTAGGGGATGATTATATGATCCTATTGCCCAAGCAAAAACCTATCTCGCTGCATCCATGGTAGTTGTGTCTATTGTCTAGCCTAGACTACCATTTCCCAAAATAGCTACTAGACAATGTCTCTGATCCTAATCCCATCAAGCATGATCCACTAGTGTGTTAGATCACTAGTCTTCTAATCAGCTCATCTAAGTGGGTGCACATGTTCTTGATGCATATCCATGTCTATCGTACATGGGAACCCCATGGGCCTCATAGAGGTGATGTGCTCAAACATCCATGCCTATAATAATGTACATGCCATCAAGCTCTAAAAATCATGATGGACGTAGCAGGATAGTTCATAGTAGAGATGCATGGGCATGGTCCATCACCATGCAAAAATAGTACCCACATGTTGGCAACAACAGTGAAAGAAAATAGAGAGGGGGGGTGAATCAGATTTCACTAAAATTAACAATTTAAGCATAACTTCATATTTGATCAATTTCAATAAGAACAAAGATAACCACAATAACAAAAACACACTTAACACCAAAATTTTAACGTGGAAAAATCAGTTAAGGGAAAAACTAGAGTGGGAACCTACCCACAATAAAATGATACTTTGTAGTAGTATGTGAAAATATTACAATGTAGAATGCACATGCATTCAAGCACACTGCTCAAAAACAAGAAGGGCTACAACCTTGAGAAAGGCTCACTACCTTACAAAGATTGGACAACAATCTAGATTAGATGAACTGAAAGAATAGTATCTCCAAATGCCTAATGATAGTTCTGGTTGACCACATTTGTTTTCTTTGCAACACTCTTTGATCTACACTTCTCACTGAAAGATGAATTCACTTGTTTGCACATGCACCACTCTCTTATAATGTAGACATGACACCTATATCCAAATTACAAGAACATGACACCTATTTATACAAATCATCAACTTTGACTACAAGGTTGGCTCAACCATTAAGACCTAATTACAAAATTATATCACAAGATATATAGATCAACCACTAGACCAATACAATACCATGACAACATATCATGGACCCAAATCAAATCCACAAACATGCAACACCACTAGAAATCTTGCTAAGATCATTAGCAACATGATACACCCCTAAAAATGTTGTATAACATGAACATCTCTAGACCCATAAGATCTTCAATAACTCGCACAATGATCAATGTGGACCAGAAAAACAAATAGGACATTATTATAAAACACCAGCAAGCATGTTAGAACCATCCACAATAGATGCACCAATGCCACTTAGTCAAATCTTCATAGATCAATACGCTGATACTCAAGAACACTCAACATCAACAACTCGGACTAGAAAGATAACTTGTGGAGCACCAAATCATGTTCCATTTGAATTGAAGATACACATGAACATCCCAAATACTCTCCCAAATTTGTAACTCAAGATATAATCATTCTGGAGCACAAAGGATCAAATACCAAAACATAGGAGCACTAAACATTGAAAAACCAATCCTCATACCAGAATCCATAACCTAATCAAATCACCACAAATCATCATGAAACCAACACTCAATCAACTAGAGATACTTCATTATTGAAATCACAAATCCATGCCAATACATCTGCAACATACCAACTGAACAACTAAACCAACTCTCTATAATACTAGAACATAGGAATATGTTGACATCAATTACAATAACATATCCTAGCAACAACAATATCCAACAATCTCCTCCTGAGGTCAAGCACACAATGCTTCCAAGATAAGGCCATTTTTCACATGCTTCTTTCCCCCTTTGACATCAATGCAAACATAATATCTCCCTCTAAGAATGTGCAAATTATGATTCTCTACCCCAAGCACAAACCACTGAACCACACACTAACTACTCTTGCTAAGTAGCAACACCTTCTCATCAGTCCAGATAAGAAGATAAGACTATGTAGTCCACTAAATTGATGCATCTCAATGCATCTAGTTCTCATGAGGAGGGGCAAAGACCCCTAACTTATCTCTCAGATATACAAATGTATATGTACACAAAGGCTTAGTAAAGATATCTATAATTTGATCCTTTGTAGATACATACTCCAATTTGACTTCTTCCTCACTGACTTTCTCCTTCAAAAAATGATACTTGATTGATATATGATTTGCTTTAGAATGTAGTACCAGATACTTGTAAATATTAATAGCACTTGAATTATCACAATATATAATAATAGGCTCATCATAAAAAATTCTAATATCCTTTAGCATCTACTTCATCCAAACTACCTAAGTTCAATTGCTAGTAGCAACATTTTATTTAACTTCTGCAATAGATAGAGAAATAGCATCTTACTTCTTATTTGCCCAAGAAACCAACTTATTTCCCAAAAATAATGCACAATTGGAGGCATTCTTCTAGTCATCAATATCACCTACCCAATCAACATCAACATAAGTATGTAACATGAAATCATCATTCTTCGAATACCACATACCATAGTCAAGTGTCCCCTTGAAGTATCTAAAAATCCTCTACACAAATTTAACATGACTTTCTTTAGGATCATCTTGAAATCTTGCACAAAGAAAAACAACATGCATAATATCTGGTCTAGTCTAAGTCAAGTATAGTAGTCCACCAACCATAGATCTATACAAGGTTTGATTAACTTTCAGAGATTCATCATGATTAGATAACTTGCATCCAATCACCATAGGAGTTCCAAGAGGTTTGGAGTCATCTAACACAAACTTCTTCAACAATTCCTTCACATATTTCGATTGAGAAATGAAAATTCCTTTATTAGTCTGTGTAAACTATAATCTTAAGAATAATTTCATCTCACCTATGATTGACATCTCAAACTCTTTTTGCATATCATCAACAAACCTCATACTCAAATCATCATCTCCTCCAAAAATAATGTCATCAACAAAAAATTCAACAATCAAAATGTTATCATTATCAACCTTAAAGTATAAATTACTATCAATCGTACCTTTACAAAATACCAACTTCATCAAATTCCTATCCAATCTAGTATACCTTTCTATAGGGTTTTCTTTAAGTCCATACAATGCTTTCTTCAATCTGCATACCATGTCTCCTTTATCTAATAATGAAAAGCCATCTGGTTGCTCAAGGTTGACTTCACATCCATCTAATATACCTTGAAAGTCTTATAAGCAACATATATAAGAAGTAATATAACAACTTCAATTCTAGCTACCAGAGAAAAAGTATCCTCATAATCAATTCCCTCCATCTATGAGCATCCTTTACATAAAAAATCTTTCTTTTTGTCTAACCACTTCACCGGCTTCATTTAATTTATTTTTGAATACCCATTTTGTACCAATCACATTCTTGTCTTTTGGTCTCAAAATAGGTTCCCATGTATTGTTCTTCTCAATATGATTCAACTCTTCTTACATAGCTTTTATCCAATTCTCATCTTTACAAACTTCTACAACATATTTAGATTCAATCTTAGAAATCAAACATATCTGTTTAGCAACAATACTTCTCCTAGTCATCACACCTTTATTTTTATCACTAATAATCTAATTTTTTGAATGATTTAATTTCACATACCTCGGATTCTTCTGATTATTTTGATTCTCAAGTTCTTGAACTTCTTCACTGACAACAACAATATCTCGATTAATTGTCTCTACCGCATCATTCTGCTTTAGGCTCTCAGTATGCACTTTCTTTGAAATAATATCCTAATCATCAAACTCATATCTACATGCTCTAACCTACTTTCCATGACATTCATCAACCTTCACATTTGCACTCTCCACTATCTTTTTCAACCTCTTATTGTAACACTGGTAGGCCTTGCTCTTAGTAGAATAACCCAAGAACATTCCTTCATCACATCTTGCATCAAACTTTCCTATATCCTCATATTATTTAATATACCACTTTTGCTTCCAAAAACTCTGAAATATCTAACTATAGGAACATGACCAAACCATAACTCATAAGGAGTCTTATCAAAATCATCTTTTATATGCACCTAGTTGAATGTGTATACAACAGTGCTAACAACTTCTCTCCAAAAGGTCTTAGAAACATCCCCTTGAATCAACATAGTCCTAGAAGCATCCAAAATAGTTTTGTTCTTCCTTTAAACAATTCCATTCCATTGAGGGGTTCTAAGAGAAGATAACTATCTTCTAATTCCATGCTTTCAGAAAATGAATCTAACTCAGGGAATGTGAATTCTCCTCCTTTGTCAGATCTAAGACAGTTAAGCTTCAATCCTATCTCTATCTTGATTTTCTCTAGTACTTCTAGTTTATCCCTTAGAAAAGTAACCCACGTCATTCTAGAATAGTCATCAATTAACAACATGAAATATATATCACCCTACACACTTCTCACTCTTGTAGGACTACACAAATCAGTATGCACAAGATCTAGTAATCCATTATATGTATATTGCTTACTCTTGACTAAAATTCTTGTTTTCTTTCCCAACTAACATTCTTTACATACTAGATTAGAAGGTTTCACAATCTTAGGAAAATCTCTAACAACTTGAGTAGAACTTATCTTAATAATGCAACCAAAATTAACATGGCGCATCCTTCTATACCACAACCAGATTTCATGTATCTGAGTAATCAAACAACTTTTCTCACTAGCATTCAAATGAAAGATATTACCTTTAGTGTTAGCTCCTGATGCTTAGCATCAAGAGAAATATAACCTCTACCACTAATTACACAAGCTTTATCATCTCCAAATCTTATTATACCACCATCATAATTATCCATATTCACAAATTTACTTTTATCACCTATCTTATGATGTGAACAAATGTTGCCAATTACCTATCCATCTTTCTCTTCAATCTTAGTATCCAAATATTTCTCCTCAACAATACAACTTGTATAATTCACTAGTACCCGATTATTTTCATTGATAGCAATAAATACAAATTCATCTTCTGAATTCCCATTCTCTGACTCTCCATCTACCACACCATCCACATCATAATAACATTTCTTTTGATATTTGTACTTCCGATTAGGCTTATAGAGATTATCATACTTTTCATGCCTCTCATATCTATCATTCTTATCATACTTTGACATTATTTTAGGACACCTAGAGGCAAAATGTCCCATCTTATTACAAGAGAAACATTTCAAAGGTAACTTTGTATCATACTTACTATCTCCCTTAGGCAATCTCTGAGCAATAAGTGCTTCAAGCTCTTCCAACTCTCTTTCCTAGTCTTCCATCTCTCTCATTTCTCTTTCATATCTATAAACCCTAGATGAAATTTCTCCAAGATCATACTTCTTCTTCTCGAATATAGAGGCTTTAAATGTAGTTTTACATTTACCATGTGATTCTCCAAATTCACTCAACTTAAAAGAAACAATTTTAGCAACCAACATGTCTCTTGTCATAGTGGTCATAGTCTAAATCTCATCAATAGCAACAACTTTGGATTTGTAAGTAGGAGGCAAGGATCTTAGCACTTTAGCAACAACCTTATCTTCTTTATGAGTTCCACTGACACATCTGATGTTCATAACAAGTTCATTCAATTTAGCCATAAAGGATTATATGTTCTCATCTTCGCCCATCTTCATCATCTCATACTTTCCTTTCATAGTAACTAGACCATTATGAGGAACCTTGTAGGTATTCTCTATAATCTTCTAATAATCATCTCCAAGACACTTCAAATGATACTCCATCTGGTCCTTCCATACAGTGTAATTTCTTCCATCAAATCTAAAACTCTCTTTCTTGAAAATATAGGTCGCCATCCTAGATCTCCTCAAGTAGTCAAGCTTCTTCCAGAGGATCTAGATCTAATACCAATTGTTGGCAACACCAATGAAGGAAAACTGAGTGGCGGGGTAAAACAATATTCATCGGATCTAACAATTTAAGCACAACTTCATATTTGATCAATTGCAACAAGAATAAAGATAACCACAATAACAACACGCTTAACACCAAGATTTTGATGTGGAAAACCCAGTTAAGGGAAAAACCATGGTGGGAATCTGCCCACATTAAAATGATACTCTACAGTGGTATGTTAAAATATTACAATGTGGAATGCACATGTATTCGAGCATAGAGCCTAGAGCTCATTGCTCAAAAACTAGAAGGGCTACAACCCTGAGGAAGGATCATTGCCTTACAAAGATCAAACAACAATCCCAATTAGATGAACTAAAACAATAACATCTCCAAATGCCTGATGATAGTTCTAGTTAAACACATTTGTCTTCTCTGCAACACTCTCTGCTCTACGCTTCTCATTGAAAGATGAATTTTGATGTAGTCATCGGTTGGTAGTGACCTCAAAGAGATCAATCCAGACCGGGCAGCAAGAGTAAACAAAACAGAAACAAGACGATATGATGGAGACAATGTAGAACTGAATGGATTATATCATGAAAACTGGTTACAAGAAACATGAAACATCTGAGCTACATGATTCGGCTCACTAGCCTATTACAAAAATGCTTAATGATAGAACAAAACAACTTTGGACCTCTAAATCTTAAGATATATCTTCTATGTTCTATCTGGCTCTCATTTCTAATGCTCAATTACAATGATTTATATGATCCAAGGAGATCCTATCATCCCAAAATAGATCAAATACCAAAGAACAAGATCAAACATGTAAACCAATAGGTCGGCCTTTGCCAAAGAGATTCCTCTAACAAATCCAAAGGATGAAGTGCAAATCAAAGGGAAGGTCGACCACACGCTGAGGAACATCAAAATCAATGAGCTTAGACTTCGCAAGCTATGA
This sequence comes from Cryptomeria japonica, assembly GCF_030272615.1. Classification (NCBI taxonomy): domain Eukaryota; kingdom Viridiplantae; phylum Streptophyta; class Pinopsida; order Cupressales; family Cupressaceae; genus Cryptomeria; species Cryptomeria japonica. Next base: position 151,798,399 of record NC_081408.1, on the reverse strand, counting down.
AAAGGAATTGGTAAATTCACTAATGCAAATAGGTCCAATTCCAAAGCTAGAAAACTGTCTTGGAATCCAAAATCGATAACTTTCCAAAATATGATCCAAATGCTCTGTTGTTTAGGAATAAGGAAGATGATCATGTCCTTAAGAAAAATCTAGCTCTACAAGGTCCAATGAAAAAAATGAAAGATGAGTTGGTGAGTTTGTGTCCACGCCAAATAATATGTTGTTAAGGTAAATTTTAGTTATCATGAAGTCAAGCATGATTACCTATGGAATTTTTAGTTGGCACTTAATTGACTAAACACGACCTTGAAATTACTATATTTGGAGGATGTGGTGGTAGAATTTGTTTGAACACTTGGTAAAAATGTTGAAAGGCATGTAGAGAAAGAGTGGGAGATTTTGAATTTTAAATCTTTTGAAATCCATGATTGCTTTGATTGAGGGAATGCTTGAAAGTGTCGTTAAAAAATGTATAAACTGTTCTTGAGTTTATTCAGAAAGTTTTGATCATGAAATTTGCAAGAAGAAGATCTTGTTGAAGGTGATCCAAAGTGAAGAGCAGAGAGAGAGGAAGTGCTAAGAAGTTTTAGCAAAGTAGAGTGTGTTTGAGGTAGATCGACTAAGTGCAGAGTTGAGAGATAGAGAACTATCAGAGTACAGAACCGAAGCCTAGAGGACCGACAGAGTGCAGAGCCGAAGGACAAAGAACTGACAGAGTGCAGAGTCGAAGGTCAGAGGACCGAAAGAGTGCAGTGTTGAGGGACAGTCGACCGTCTGAGTGAAGAGTTGAAGGACGTGTAAGAAGAAAATCGATGCTATGCAGAGAAGACACAACCACTGTAGATTGAGTGTGATGCATATTGAGATCTGATCAAGCTATCAATAGGTAATTCAGTAGATCATCCATCTATTGCTTTCTAACCACTGCAACATAAATCCCTTAATTTGGGGGACTTTAACAGGTCCCTTTTTTAAAATCCCTTAACCAAGTGACATCTTAATTGATGTTCTTAAGTCCTTTAACTAGACTACCTTTAACAGGGTAAAGGCACTAATCGACCTTGAACAAAATCCCTTAATCAGGTGGCACCTAATAGTGTCTTTGTAATCTCCTAACAAGGATGGCTCCTCACTAGGTGTACTTCAGAAGAGTACAAATTTTGTGAGTTCCTACTCACACCGTGGTTTTCTCCCATTTAGGTTTCCACAAGATAACTTATTGCTATCATTGTCAACTTTTCATGCTTGCATATTTTACTTTAGTGATTAAGTATATTGTTGGATATTAGATGAATGCAGATTTAAGTTAAAAGTTTAATTGTGAAGATTTGATCAAGTGTTGATTCACCCCTCCCCTCTCAGCACTAGTTGGGACTAACAATATGATGCTTCTAATGTGGTTGTGAAGTTATTTGATGGCATCTCTTGTACTACAATTGGTTCTATCACCCTTCATGTTGAAGTTCATACTAAATCCATGGATGTTGACTTTGTTTTGATTAATTAAAAAAATAGGTTTTCAGGACCCAAAACCTTTAACATAAGTATTAAGGAAGGACACCAAAAGGAACAAAGTGTAAGAGCTGCATACAAAAAGACTAGTAAAAAATCCAGTGACTAGAAAGGACAGCAAAACTAACAACAGCTAAAAAACTGAGAAGGCGATACAAAGAAATTTTCTTCAACAAGTCCTCTGCCTTTGTCACCAACTCATCATAAGAAGCCCCGACAACTTTAAGGTCTTCCAGATCCTTATTGGGTTTTTAATCCTTCTTTTTTCCCCTGGTGTGGGTTCTAGGGCCTTGAACTTCCCTTGTACCTTTCATTTTCGGGTCAATGTCCATGATTTCCTTTTCATCATCTAGCTTACTGATAAGAGTGTTGGTGTGGTTGGCTGAAATCTTCAGGATGCTAAGGCTCTATTCATCAATGTTCTTCAGGCACTCCTCAATTTTACCAGTTTTTCCAACAATTTCCATGAGGGTTTGGTCATTAGTGTCAGCAAGATTCTTTCTTTCCAGAAAATCCTTCTCAATTTTTTTGAACCTGGGGTTGAAAGTATCTCTTATGTCTTCAGCTTTGGCAATGGTACTTTTTAGGTCCTCTATGAAGTTGGCCATGGTTTTCCCTTCCCCTATATTGATGGTTTCCAGAATCAAGATTCTGTTACAGAGTTTTTTATTTTCATCCACAACTTTCTTGTAACCATTGATGAGCCACTCCATAGTTTCCATGAAACCTTGCAAACCCTAGAGGGGAGGGTTAGAGGGGGGGTCAGCTTTTCTAGGGGTTGTCTTTTTCTCTTTAGGAGTGTGCTGGATGATTGTGTCAACAACCCTAAGAACCTCTTCCATGGTCTCCTTTTCCAGATTTTGGTCATCTTCAAGGGCCTTAACCTGTTTGTGAGCTTCTAGTTCCTTAACAGTCTCCTCTTTCTTCTTGAGATTTTTCCTTGCTTGGATGTGAGCTTTAGTCTTCTTCTTCAGCCATCCTTGAGGGTACTCCTCCCCAGAGTCATTCGAAGTCACTTCTTTCGAAGAAATGCTAATCAGGGGATTGCCTTTAGACTTTTTGCCTTTAGAGGATGAGGGTCTAGCTTTGATGTGTTTCCTCTTCTTCCCACATTCATAGTCTGAGACATCCATGTTGTCCTCAGTATTAGTAGAAGGGTCACTTTTAGACTCCTCTTCCTTAGAGAAGGAAGGGTCAGACCCCTCATCCTCAGAATATGTAGAGGGTTGCATTCGGGCTATCTTCTTCTGAGAAATTTCGTGTGAAGTTGGGCTATCCTTGGCTATCTTCCATTAAGGCTATTTCTTATCCAATCCATAAGTGTTTGAAATTTCCTCACAATGGAGAAATCATAATCATGAACCATAGCTTATTTTGTCCATCCGAAAGAAGCCCCAGTGTTCCTATTGATCTCTTTTGGCCTAAACAATTTCAATCTCTTCCATAAAGGAGCGATGCTCTTTTTCAATCTTAAAAAAAATGGAAGAAAGTTATGATCTTATGCTTAAGTCAACCTGTTGCCATTACATGAATATTGCATGAATTATGTATAGTGTTGTCATTGATGTCAATAGTAACTGATAATGGAGATATATTACAACTGGTAGTGATGCAGTAATGCAACAGTAGTAAAGCAGTGTTGGAACCCTTATCCTCCTAGGACAGGGGCGTGGTGCCCCTGTTCCTACCCTATTTTGGGGCAATACCTTCTTAGAGAATGTATTGTGGGTTGTGCAGTGAGCGGGAAATCTCCCTGATGTTTGCCCATGACAAAATTCAAATGCTTTAAACATGTATTTAAGGGAGATTCATCTCTCTCAGTTGCGTAAGTTCAATAGGTAGAATTTCGATAAGGTCATAAGCAATCAAGAGCATTCAAGCATTCTTTTCCAACATTGAGCATTCTCAAGTCTCCCTTCAAGGCTAGGTGTTACATTCAAGTCAAGGATTCAACCATTGAAGAGGAGATTGATTTCAATGTACAAATATATACAATCATTTCTATCAACATTTCTACAACAACCTCCCTTGAGGTGATTTAGAATTCAGTCTTTCATTTACATCTACTTGCAAGTACATTATTTCATTACTTGGTTAATTCCAAAACTAGGGTTTGACATAAAGGCAAACCCCTAATCCCAACACATTTCCCTCTCTTTTTTGTGTGTAGGTTGCAGGTGCACATCTATACTTTCAAATTCTGGCTTTATTTGTAGAGGCAGAAAAACACTTTTTGTTTCGCTGATTTTTCAGAGGACTGTGTACATTCCCACCATAATCCAGACAACTTTTCTTCAAATTCAGAGGGTGACTTTGTCTTGACATTTAACTACCAGATCAAGGTGCACAGCTTCATCCCATATTCTGATCTCAAGTTATAATCAATTCTTTGTCACTTTTGCACTACATAATTCAATCAATTCCTTTCCAAATCAAACAAAGGAAGAAGGGATCATCCTAACATTCTTAATTGATTTAGAATTCAATCTATCATCTTTGTGTGGAGATTGAATCTAGTTAATTATCCCTTATCTTCCTAATGTAATGGTGAAAAGTGCTTGAAGGATAACCAATAGTGAAACTCTCATCTCTCTTTGAGGGAAAGGGTTAGTTTTCCTCTTGATCTATCACTCATCATTTTCCCACCATTACATCACTACTTTAAAGTTACTGATCTTTACCATGCTATCAAGGTTAACATGTCCCATCCTCTTATTCAATAACCAACAATCATTTCTCTGACTTAGATATCATTTTTTTCACTGTTGTCCTTTACAAAATAAACATTTTCACTTCTCCTAATTCCTTCAGCTACCAACTTTTTGGTTTTTCCTTTTCTAATTATAGTTTAGGTTTCTATAAAAACTTCATAACTTCTATTACACATCTAACTAACACTCAACAAACTAGATCTCAAATATTCTACATAATAAACATGGTCAACTTTATGCTTACCATCAATTAGGATACTTCATATTCTACAAATTGGTGTAGCTTCCTCTCTTGCAAATTTCACTGATCCAACATCATGATTCTTTAGAGTAATAAATGTATCTTTTTCTTTGTTCATGTGATGCAAGCATCCAAAATCAATGATCTGTGGTCTTGGTTCAACTTTAGTATGCAGTGCAGTCTTCTCTTCCAATCTTTTGGACCTATCTTGATTATTCTCTTCTATAGCTAGAAATAAGGATCCTTCATTCAAGTCTTCAACATCTTCTTCTTTAGATGAATATTCCTCCATAGAACAAAATCTCTTTTTCACTTTATCTCTATCATCTGCTCTCTAAAATTCATGTCATCTATATCTACTCTTAGTTTCATCATTGAATAATATTTTCTAGTCTTCTTTATATAAGAAATCATATGTCTATCTTGTAAAGAATTCTTTTTATATAGTAGGTCCACCTTCCTAAACTTGGTAAAGCTTCAAAAGTAGGGTAGAAAACCTTCTCCCATTGTTATATTTTTAACTCATCACATTTGGCATTTTTTCTTAAAATTTGACAAATTTCTATAGATATTTGAAATAAAATTATTTGATAAATTATTGTAGAATGTTGATCATTAAAAGAAAATGTAACACATAAAAGTTTTAAAATCTTCTTATTGTGCAAACATACATCATACCTCTAAAACCTTGCTAAAGAAAAGAAAATACAATGAAAATTGTGTCATAATGTGAAACTATGAAGACATGCTTCAATAATGATAATCACATGCATTATAGCTTGTTCAATTATATGATTTTAAATTAAATATATTTTTTAATTCCTTTACTTTAAAGGAACCCATGTTTTCTCAACATATTAAATGCTTATTTTTATGGGTCAAGATATATTTATAATCATGATCCTTAACATAAAGCTGAAACTTAATGTGTTTTCCTTTGTTGTTGAGATAAGTAAGACAAATTCCTAAGTTGTTGTGAGTGATATATAGATAAGAAAAATAATTTTAAATGTTGAAAAAGTATTGTTGAAAACTCTCTAATGTAATATTTTTTTATATAGGTTTCCAATGTGTCCAAAAATTAATTAACTTTTTACTTGTGGATCTTAATACTTCATTTTACTATTGATTAATTAAAATAAGTAATTCATCAAATGTATCAGGTATTATAGGTTATGAGGGTTGTATGCACTTAATTTATACATGTATATGGAAATCACTACATCATTCTTCATTAATAACTATCCTCAAAATCATATACCTTTTTTTTTCTACCAAATTATGTATAAAATAACTAAACAAGGATCTTTTTACAAATATCTAATCTCTTTTAGATGAATTTTTTTATCCCTACAAGTAGGTTCATTTTCTCTTTTTGTGTAAAGTCCCCATTTTAAAGTAGAATTTAACAATAAATACTAATAATAAAATTAAAATATTAAAGATTAGAACTATATAATGAAAATTTAGTTAAATTTAATTAACAGTCAAAAGAGATAAAATGAAAATTTGTAAGCAATTAATATGAAGAGGAAGGAATATGAATTTTGATTCTAAGTTTAATATAGAGATGTGTAGGTATTGATTAAAGAATGGAATTAAGGGAGGAAGAAATAATGAAGCATAGGGAGTAAGGAAGGATTAATGGAAGAAGAAAGGAATGATCAAAATATAAGGAAGTGAATTTTCAAGGATAGGAATGATGAAAGGTTGTGACCCTTTGAAAGGGTTGTAGCTATTAAAGGTTGCAACCCTTGCAAAGGGAAGACATTGCCAAGAGATGTGAATCTCCCTCACTTTGGAAGTTATAAAGTAGGGAAGGGTTTAATTGAAGAGGGGATGGAAGAAAGATCAATTTGGAGAATAATTTATTATTCGCAATGGAAACAATGAAAAGTGGTGACTCAATTATTATGAAAGGTGGTGACTATTTCACCATTAAGATATCAGGGAGAATTCATTCCAATAATTGAAGGATGAATCACTCAATCATCAATCATCACTCGTGAATCCTTAAAACAAATAATCAACAAAATCATTCTATCAAAATCAGCATTTATTCAATCATATATCAAATTAGCATTTATTACATAATCACTCATCAATCATCTAATAAAAGATCACTTAGTCATCGCTCACCAATACCTCAAATAATCTAATCAAAGGAATTATTTAAATTGATCAATTAAAAATTCATATGAATATCAATAAAAAAAGATTAGATTCGATATGAGATAGCCAGACTCAGATATATACAAATTTAGCTTTATAATTGTGATTTGTATACACTAATAATTCTTGTGGTAGATAGCATAATAAATCTTATGTATAATTATTCACTTATGAATAATGTGTATACAATCGAAGGATATTACATTATTATATGATGTTTTATATGTACAATATAGACAATAATATGCACTCTTTATATATCTATCAAAATGTTATAGTCAACTATGATAGGGATATTAAGGGAATATAAGGAGGGCATATAGTTATCAAGTCAACTTCTAAGAGTGCCACCTCATGGTAGTGACAAATAGTCCCATGAGGCCAAAGAGGGTGCAAGGATCTCCCCACCCTTTAGCTTAGAAGGGAACATTTTTTTAGACACCCTATTGTAGTTTCACTTTTAACCTCTATCATGGTTGACAATTGGATTAGGCAAACCTAATCATTCAGAGGAGAATAAGGGTGACATGAAGATGTAGATTCCTATAGCATTCCTTACTAGGTACACTCCCTCATATGGATGGAAAGGGCTACATGATGTCAAAAGGTATAAATATCCGCTCTTGGGCCCAGTGTAGAGAATTGTTTTGGCACCCTAACATAACTAATTGTCCTAACTCCCCTATGGTTGAATTCCATGTATGATAATATGACTAAAATAATATTCTTAAAAATAGTAGGAAAGATCTAGTTTTTGGATTACGCTTTCAATGAGCTTGGAATTGTGATCTAGGGAATTTACAAAAAGGGAATATTATGTTTTGGATTCTTTTTTGTTTTAAAGTACTTAAATATTTGAATAAAATAAGATTATATTTAAACTTATATCTCATAATTGGACTTTATAAAGTTAGGTTTTATGCTTGAAATATATATTTATTACTAGTTCATAAATTTTACAAGTAATAAATAGTTTGGATTAGTTTATAAATGTATATTAGATTTAAAAATACTAATCAATTGAAAAACTAAACTATCTAGTGAATCAAGACTACAACATCATTAAGATGATGATGAATGTGAGAGTGGTGTTAGGGTTTTGAAAGGTGAGAGTGTTGCAGGGGAAGATGTAGGGGATGAAGGGGAGGATGAAAAAGATAATTCTTGGGGGATTTTAGTGGCTATGTCCATTGTTAATGATTGGACTAAGCATGGAGCTTCTACCCTACTCTCAGTTTGGGCTTCTAAGTGGAGTGAAGATGGAAAATTTTTGGTTTCATCCTTGCTCCTACTCATTTTGGGGTGTTGCATTATGTTTCTCTTCTCCTTTTTTGTGGCCTTAGTGGATGCCCTTTAAGGCTTCTTTACATTGGTCTATGTCTTTGTGGTGGTATGCTTTCTATGGTTTTGACCTATTTGGGGTATCCTTGCCCTATTTCCTATTTCATGGCCCTTGAATATAATTTTTTGGTCCTTGAGTCATTGTGCTTTGGTGATGACCTAGGTATATGATAGCACTTTTATTGAGGTTTTGGGTGTTGTTGGGCTTCCTTGCAGGGAGTCCTTTCTATGGCTGGGATTTTGTCCCCTCTGTCTCATTCCCCTCTACTTCCATTTAATTGTTGTTTGTGTTGGATTCTACAAAGGATGTCTTTAGTTGAAATGTGTAGGAAATTCTCATCATCTTCATCCCATGGGGCTCCTCTTCGAAGTGGTTGTTTCCTATGTTGTGTTTGGTGGTTGGTTTTTAAGATTTGGGTTTCCTTTAGGCTATATTCTTGTGGATATATGATGGTAGTCCCTCCTCTCTGTATGGGTTCTAGTGTTGGTTTATTTTCTTGGTACAAGGGTGTGGGGATTTATGCATTACTCTCCTTGGGTTGGTGCTATGGGGGATTCAAATTTTAAAGGTTTGGGGATGGGTTTAGTTTAATTTATTTTCTCTACCTTGATGCCTAAGACATTGGCTCTACCTTCGAGGTTGTGATATCCTTTGTACCTTTAGTGGAGCTCTCTCTGCATACATCATCTCTCTCTATTATGTCTTCTTTTGAGTTGGATAGTACTTTGTGGGGGTTCGTTGAAGTCTTTGGGGTTTTTGTGGCTACACATTTTATCATGGGAGATGTAATTCACTACAGAGTTAGATTTTTGTTGGTAGCTACAAATTGTCTTTGGTTGTGTGTTGAGGGCTAAATACCTTGTGGGAGAATAATCAAATAGGGATTTTATTCCTTTGTTCCTACTCCTATGGTGGCCTATGGCTTCCTCTGGTGGGTTTTTTTTTCTTCTTGGGTCTATGAATTTCCTTATTTATTCCCCTTTCCTCTTGTCTATCCTCTTGATATGATTCCCTTAGACTCTCCCTTTTAGAAGTTGGGATGGGGTCTTCTCAATTTAAGGATTATATTCACGATCTCTTCCTATGTGTCTTCTCCTACTATGATTTTAGCATTTAGTGGTACTAATAACACTAGATATATTGAGGTGGTCCATGATTCCATATTTGTAGGGATTCCTACCAGTAAAAGGTTTCTGTCTTCCTTTCAAAATCCTTTAGGATTTTTTGCACTAGGACATTCTTTGATTATACTATTTAGTATTTTTTTGGAATGTCTTGGTGGTTCTACTATGACAAGGTTTTTGGCTGCCTCTAGTTCTTTGTGGTCTCTTTCTTTGTGTAAGAAAATGTCTATTCAAGTTGGTCCTTTAGGTAAAAGGTTTCAAGAAGCATTTCAAAATTTATTGTTAGTTATTTTTTTCCTTGACTAGGTTGACTCTAGTTCAAGGGATTCTTTCAAGAAAATGGTTTGAGGTTCCTTCATAAACCACTCATTTTTTAATATGTAAATATTTTGTGGGGTCAAGGCCCTTGTTCCTACTGATTAGGTGCTCTAGCCAAAAGCCTCTCTCTCAAAATAGGGTCTTCTATTTTTTGGTTTTGCTAGCCTCACTTCTTGTGAGTTCCTCCCTGTTGTTTGCCTATTTGGTTATTATGTAAGGGTTTTTTTGCACTCCCACTTTATCTAATTAGAGAAACTATCTAGTGAAATAACCATTTAAGTGCCACAAATCCCTTGAAATGGAACATTATAATGGTCGATAAGTTATATTGTATGACTATTACTGAATAATATATAATTTGAAGATAGTTGATTTCTTTTCAAGCAAAGTGAGATACATATAGTGCTTTATCTAAGTTTTTGAGTGTCCCAAACCACCCATCAACATAATACATAAATATTTTTGTACTAAAGAAAGATCTAATTGTGCACAATTAGCGAGGACAAGTTGGACAACAACCACATAGTTTCATGCACCAATATAAGGTCAATTGCATCTAATTGTTTATTCAACAAAATAAAATATATTATGTAGAGTAATGAAATAATTTTCTAACATGGTAAAACAATCACACAATACATATATACAACTTGTGAAAGAATAAAACAATGTTATCTAACATTTGAAGATATTACAAATGTAAGTTTTGATTGGTATAAAAAAATTATTTTTGATAAATGAGCATGGGGAGTTGCAAGGGTGGGTTCCCTCTTATGAGGTATGGAGAGTATGAGGATTGCATGGCCTAGTGAGGGTTCAAAGGAAACACCCTTGAAAGCCACATCTTGTATATAATTTATCATTGTAAATCATGAATATTTATAATTATGTCATATATCTAATCATGGATATTATGTGTTATTTTCTTTCCTTAGAATGCAATCCTATTTTATGAGGGCACCATATTATGGCTATGTTTTGCAATGTATTGTGAGAGTCTAGTAGTTTTTAACCTATCTCTAGATCTCTATTGGTGATACTCTTATAAGAAGCTTCCTTTGCAAGTATATTGTAATCTATTGTTGATTTCTAAATAATATATTTCGTAGATTTTTTAGTGTGAGATTTTTCTCCCAAAAGGGATTTTCCATTGTAAATCGACATTTTGTGGTATGCATGTTATTAATGTTCATTTTTGTTAATTTTATGCAAATTTAGTAAAGATCCCTTTTTTTATGCATTACCCTCTTATCAGCATTAGTCTAGGAAATTTTCTCACTACCTTAAGTTCCTTTTGACAATGTGCTACACAACTTGTTGTTTATTTACACTTGATGCCTCTAGTGACTCTTTTATTTGTAAAATTATGCCACCTCTTTTCAAAATCATATAGGCATTCCTAATTAAAAAAGTTTCTCCATATAAGAAATAGGCCTAAATGGCTAAGGAAGCATGCATAATAAGTTCCTAAGTGGATGAAGTGGTGTAAAAGCTTCATGAACATTTTTAAATAAAAAAATAATCACCTTAGTAGGCACCAAACAATCATAAATTATAAGAATTGGTGATTTTATTATTTTAAAATGTGCTAAGAGAAAAAATTATCACCGCCTTCTTTATTCTACTCAAGATGACTTAAAACTAGTTTTATAGGAGGAAATTTTTTGTAGTTTAGTGAGGGATAGGATTACAATATGACAAAAATTTCATTATAAGGTAAATTAGAAACTTTATTATAAATAATTTATTCTTATTTTTTTATAAATTTCATCTAGAGTCATGTAGAAAATCTATTTCCAGTAGTTTAATATTGTAAAGTGGAAAAATTGAACCCTAGTGACTCCCCACCTGGGAGAGAGAAAGGAAGTCACTAGGATGATTTTTCACTTGGGAGAACTTTACATTCAAAAGAGGGGCTTGAATTCACTAGATCCAAATCCAAGAGAGATAAGGATGTGAATTTCAAGTGGATTGCAAGGGTTGAAGTGTGATTTGCCCTATGTTGTAAATTGGAAAGTTGACTTGTTAACTATGTGGAAAAGAGAGAGAAAATGAGTGAAATGAGGAGCTACCAATTTAGGGTCACGCTGTAATTTCAGATCTGAGCTAATTAGACAGATACAGATCTACCTTGCAAATTTGGAGAAAATTTGTCGGGACTGTGGCGAAAGTGTACATGGTCCTCTGAAAAAATCGTGAAACGAAAAGGGTTTTTCCACCTTTGTAAATGGAGTCAAACTCTGAAAATGTAGTTGCACACCTGCAACCTACACATAAAAAAGAAGAGGAGAAGGGTTACGGATAGGGGTTTGCCTCAATCAAACCCCGGTTGAGGAATGAACCTTGAAAGAAAGTAATTGGAAATGTTGAAATGTAAATAATGGAAATGTATACCTTGTATATCTACTATTTATTGATGATGATTGCTTTGATTCTTGAATGTAATCACATGTGTTGCATGAAATGGCATGTAACATGACAAAACGCTAACACACGCACATGCTTGCAAATGAATGTTGTAATGTTGCTCCAATGGATGAATGAAGAAGACACATGAAGAGAGAGATGTTTGAAGACTTGAATACTTGAATGCCTGATGATGTATATCTTCGCTTATCCCCTATATTTCGCCTATTTGTGTATATTTTGCTTATTCAAATGAGAGGACTAAATCCCTTTTATACATGCCTCAAAGAATTAATTCATCTCACCAAAGGCCGACATAGGGGAGATTGAATCCCGAAGAGAAAAATAGGGTCAAGGGTCAAATGGGCCTATTTTGGGGCCACACAAAGAGGGAGGACAAGGGTGCCATGCCCCTATCCTAAGGAGGACCAGGGCGCCATGCCCTAGTCCTGCCCTTTTTTGGGGCCTGAAACAGGGTCTAAATAGGTTCTAAAGTATGGAAATGAGGCCCAGTTCCATGGTGGAGGCATAGATGGGTCCCAATCAAGCATGGGACATGATATTGCCAGGGTAAAGGGCCTAAAACATGGTCAAAATTACATGGGGTGCAATTTTATGAGATTACAAATATATTTTCTACCCATGTAACATTATATATAGGTTCCTTTTTAAAAAATCCATGCACCGGTTAGCTTGCTATATATTATTCGATAAAAAATTAACTATTAATTGTTTGATACAAGAATATAAAGGTTTTCATATGGTTAATTTGGGCTACTCTATTATGATATATACACATGATCATAAATTCACCTATATTAATTATTTACTACTAGGATTGATACTTGGATAATTTTAGATAACCAAGATAAAAATATAGTAATAAAAATAGTTTCTTCTACGACTAAAACATGGATAGTAATTACAAATATTAGGGTATTGAAGTAATGGGTATTTTGAATTGTAAAGCCTCTCTATTAATGAAATCATGTAAATTTTGCACAAGAGACCTATACAATTATAAGACAAATTCATAGATCTATAATGAATTCATAGTTGTGGATTAGTATTTTGAGTCTGGATTCATTTCTACACATAATGATGTTCTAATGTTGTCATTATCTGATTGACAAATGTTTACTCTACCCTTTTGGAAGATTTTAGGACTAGTGGTATTTAAAAATACCTTAAAGCACTCTTCACTTGTTGCAAGAAGAAAAGTACTCTTAGGTCAATTACTAGAGTGTGCATAAATATTACAAAGGATAAGTGTCATAAGATGCATATTTAATACTCCCTTTCTATGCATTAATTGAAATGTGCAGCTATTAGTTACTCCTAATGCTCTAGGACGAGTACATCTATATTTTAGATGCCTTATAATGAATGTATTGAAAATATTTAAATATTAGCACATATCAAATATGCATTATGTTGGATCAAGGTATAGAGTTGAATGAAGTTAGGTAAGCAATTTTAAATTTTGGATTTTAAAAATAAAGTCGACAACTCTTGAAAATGGAAGTTTCCACATGTAGGAAATTGATTACGTCCAAGTGACTAATACATAAATAGAGGTAGGTGCATAGGTGAGTGAAATGAACAATAAGACAAATTTATTGAAGTGTATTTACATAGATTCAATAAGACTAGATATAGAAAGATTTTTTGTATATATAAATGGATTCAAAACTAGAAAAAAAAAATCCAACTTTACATCAAATTATACCATTTATAAGTATATTCATATATTAAAAAATCATAAAATAAATAAGAAATAAAAATATATATACAAATTTTGCTTTTTTCGCTCATACGTGTGTGTGTGTGTGTATTAATGTTATCATGTATTTTAGCTAATAATTATTTATTTAATTATTTATCTATTATCCTCTACGTTTAAGCTAAACTTAGGCATTTAATAATATGGCATGTATTCTAATTATTAAATACACATTATCCATTTAGGTTTTCTTTAGGGTTGCATATTCTCCTTGTATAAGAATTGTATTGTACTTTTTATTTGATTCCCTCTCTGAATGATAATCTTTTTCTTCAGAGACATTATTGTGTTTTGCCTCCATTCTTTTCTTGTAACAGGTATTTTTCTTGTAGGTGTTCTTGGGATCTCTAAAATTGTACTTGTAGGTGTTCTTGGGATCTCTGAAATTGTATTTCTCAACTTCTTATATATATATAAAACAAGGCCAACAACATGTAGATGGTTGAAAGTTCAATGAAATAATTGTTAACATCACTGTAAACTTTCAATGCAAAATATTTATTTCACACTATGTAAAGACTAGCCAATATTTGTGCATTGAAAATTTCCAAGTCATTAACCCTTCAAACACATCCCGAGGAAAATGACAAGAAGAGACAAACAATTAGTTTTTCTTAATGCTCTAAGAATAAATAAAAATCTACATTTCAAATGTCTTAAAATAAATGTATTTTAAATCTTTAATATCGGCACATATCAAAGATGCATGACATTGGGTCAAGGTGGAGAGTTGAATGGCATTATCTAATCAACTTTAAATTTTGACTTTTAAAATGAAAGAAGGCAAGTCTATAACTAAAACTATCCACATGTAGGAAATTGATTAGATCCAAGTGACTAATATCTAGATAGAGGTGGGTGCATAAATAAGTGAGAAAGACAAAGATAAATGTATAAAATTATATGTACAAAGATTAAAAAAAGAGATTAAATGTAAAAAGATATATGTATGTATATATGGATAAAAAATTAGACTAAAAAGTTTGATTTCATTTAAAATTATATATATATATATATATATATATTAAAAATCATAAAATAAATAGAAATAAAAAATATAAATATATAAAATTTTATGTGTAGAGGAGGCATCTACAATGACATCAAAATATCTATAAACAAAAATTCAATTTTGAAACAATTTGGCATGCAAATGACATGTAACTGCATGAAATATGTCATATTTTAGCTTTTGTGGAGGTGTTATTTTATTACTCCCAATAAAATAGAACCCTCATCACTTATTTCAAGCTAGCTAGATTCAAGCTTTTTGCATACACGACTTTAATGGATTTGCATTTTTTATGTTTAGTATTTTAAAAGAACATTTATTTTATAGATGATTCTTTTCTATTATAAGATATCTCTTGACATATTTTACATATATTTTTTAAATATACTACTATTTTTACACTCTTATAAAAGTTTAAAAAAATAGATTTCAAATTTAATTATCGAAACCATCTAATACATGGATTGTTAACACCGCTTTGAGTTTACCTTTAGTTCTTTTTTACCATGATAATATTTTCATCATATTATTGTGAAAAAGAGGAATAACAACAAAAATTATACATCTATTATCTCGAATAGCCCACATATAAATGGGAAAGTATCACCCTTCTACCTTTGTGTGCAAAAATTATCTCTTATGTATCCTATTAGCCGATACAGATAGTTATATGTTGTGTTGAGTTTAAAAGTCCAAGTATAATATGTTGTCGAATAATTGAGGATCTGAATCTTCAACTTATTCTTTTCAACTATCTTTCAACCTATGGACATAAATATTATTATACATAAAGATAGATACATATGTGTTAATATATTTTTAGCCTAATCCAACTTGAAATTTGACTATAGCCAAGTCACAAATCAAGGTTTCATAGTTAATAAAATGTACCTAATAATTTAATTTCAAAGTACTCCAAAAAGTAGAGAAAATAAAGATCCTTGCCCTACTGGGAGTGAATTAAAGCAGGTGTTTCTAATACTTTCTCATGGAAAGTGACATGCATGAAGGAAGTTAGACATTTTAGGGTTTAGTTGGGGGTGATAAGAAGAGGATTTGTTTGAGAAAAAACAAGCTAGGTGGTGATGACACAAGAAGGGAAAATGAGGAAGAAACTCGTTTGGGTTGGTCGAGTATTGTTATAGTGAAAATGGTATGCTTTATTTTTCCCATCTATATTATAGTATAAATTTGATATATAATGATTAAAGAGTGCAAAATTATTAAATTCATCAATGGAGTTTGACTCAGACAAAAGGTTTCTCTTTGATTTCATTTACCTTTCAATATAATGTATTCAAAACTAAATCATGATGAGGTATGGAATTTTTTATTTGACCTTTATAGTTATCGGTAGGCCACTCAATATTACAATATAAAGACTTATAATGTTAAGGCTTTGTAGTTTTGTGCAAGATATTAGCCTATTACCCTTTATGTTATTGTGGTCCTTGGATTAATGTCAAATAGTTATGTCAAAATTGTTTATCATATACCCTAATGGTATTATTCATGTTGTTATTATGTTCACAATACTTAAAATATTTTCATATTTATAGGTCTATTTACTCAGGTGTAGTATGACAAGGTTCTATGGATATATATTTTCATGATTGTTAAAAAATAGAGATTTCTTGATCAATCATGAATTTGTGAATGTTAAAATTATTATGTGTATCTTTTGTTTGGTAGATATCTCATCAAGTATGGTTTATATATTAGTATTAATATTAAACTTTTATACGTTTCTATATTCCAATGTGATTGTAAGGTTTTCCTCTATTATGATTATTAGCCTATCAACTTTGTCACATTATGATAAATTTTCGATATTCCTCTATGATGACTATTCATTCTTTAGCCCTTTAAATAAACCAATTTGTGAAAATAGTATGTAAGTCTCCATTATGGTTTAAGAATTCTCTACACAACCACTTAGTGGTAGTGAAATCAAGCTCATTGACATATCTATTAGAAATCACCTCAAAGCCATTTTTATATAGCTATATTTCTTGAGATTTATTTTTGTTCTTTTTTACTATGATGACTTTTTCTCATCATATTATTGTACAAAAGAGGAATAACAACCAAACTTACTGATCTCTTATCGCTAATAGTGCACATATTAATGGGAAAGTATCACCCATTTACCTCTCTATGAAAAAATTATCTCTAATGTATCCTATTAGCTAGTAGATATAGTTATATGCTATGTTGGTTTTATAACTCCAGTTATAATATGTTGTTGAATAATTGAGGGTTTGAATATTTAGCTTATAATTGTGAACTATCTTTCAACCTATAGACATAAAAAAGGAATATACATATAGATAGATACATATATATGTGTTAGTTTATTATTAGTTGAATCTAGCTTGAAATGTGACTATAGTCAAGTGACAAATTGAGATTGGATAGTTAATTAAATGTACCCAAAAATGTAATGTAAAATTACTCTAGAAGTACAGAAAATAAAGAAGTTTGCTCCATTGGGAGTGAAGTAAAGGGGTAGTTTTTCTTACTATTCCATGGAGAGTGATATGCATGAAAGAAGGTAGATATTTTAGAGATCAATTGGAGATGATAAGAAAAGGATATGCTTGATAAAAAATCAAGCAATTTGGTGATAGCATGAGAAATGAAAATCAGGAAGAAACTCATTTGGGTTGGCTGATTATTGCTATAGTGAAAAAGGTATGCTTCATTTTTACCATCTTTATTTCAATAGGAAATTTGACATAGAATGATTAAAGAATGCAAAATTCTTCAATTCGTCAATGGAGTTCGGCTCAAACAAAAGGTTTAAGTCTTTGATTCAATTTACCTTTCTCACTATAATGTTTTAGAAACTAAATTAGAATCTGGTGTGGAAATTCCAATTTGACCTTTATAGGTATTGGTAGAACACTTGAGATTACAATATATAGATTTAGAATTTTAACGCTTTGTAGTTTTGTGTAAAATATTACCCTATTACCCATCTATATTATTGTGATCCTTTGATTAAGCTGAAATAATTATGCCAAAATTCTTTGCAATACACTAATGGTATTATTCATTTTGTTATTTTGTTCACAATACTTAAAATATTGAATAATCTATAAGTCTATCTCCTCAAGGGTAGTACGATAGGGTTTTATGGATATATCTTTTCATGATTGTTGAACTTTAAAGGAATCTTGATCAAGCATGTATTAGTTAATGTTACAATTATTATGTGTATATTTGTTTAATAGATACCTGTTCAAGCTTAGTGTATATATTAATATTAATATAAAATCTTGATACATTTCGAAGTCCCCATGTGATTATAAGTTTTTACTCTATTATGATTATTAGCGTATCAACTAGGTTGCAATATTAATATTTATTCTTTCACATAGGTCATTTGTGATTTAATAATATATAAGTCTCCATTATGGTTTAGATATTCTCTATATTGGTACCAATAAAAGAGAAATCAAACCAATTGACATATCTATTAGAAATCCCATCAAAGTCATTTCTATATAACTATATTTATTGAGTTTTATTTTTGTTCTTTATGATCATGATGAATTTTTACATCATACTATTGTGTAAAAGAGGAATAAAAACAAAACTTATTGGTCTCTTATCTCTAATGTTGCACATATCAATTGGAAAGCATCGCACATCAACCTTTGTGTGCAAAAATGATCTTGTATGTATCCTATTAACTATTAGAGATAAATCTAAGTTGTGTTGGTTTTAAAACTCTAGGTATAATATGTTGTCGAATAATTGAGGGTTAAAATATTCGGCTTATACTTGTGAATTATCTTTCAACCTATATGAGGAGATAGAAGACCTAGATCGAGTCAAATTTGCTAAGACAAAACTGAAAGGTCATGCAAATATCTGGTGGAAAGAGGTCCAACTAGACAAAAATTAGAGAGGAAAGGGAAAGCTAACCAGATGGGATTGCATGGTTGATAAGTTGAAGAAATAGTTCATCCCTATGGACTATAAGTTGGATCTGCTGAAGAAACTGCAAGGGTTGAAGCAAGATAACAAATGTGTCAAGGAGTACAGGAAAGAATTCTATAATATAATTATCAGAATAGGTCATGCAGAGGCCAACAAGGAAAAGGTTGCTCATCATTTGAATGGGTTGCGACCAAGTATTCAAGAGGAGCCGAGTCTGGTTAGAATGGCCAATATTGAAGAAGCATATCAATTTGCATTGAAAGTGGAGGAAAAATTGAATAAAATATTTGAAGGTAAGAAAAAAGGGAAAGCCCAAGGGAGTAGAGGCAGTGGAAAATCTTTTGGAAGCTGAAATGAAGATCAAAAGAAAAATGATGAAGCAGGTCAGAGTCGAAATCAGAGAGGTGATAATTTCTATCGAAAAATACCATTGGAGCTGTATTGAGCTAGGAAGCTAGGCCCATTGCATATTTCAATGAAAAGATAAATGATGCAAAGAAGAAATATTATGTTTATGATCAGGAATTTTATGCAATAGTTTAGGCATTAAAGAAATGGAGACATTACTTGTTACCAAAAGAGTTTGTTTTGTACACTGATCATCAAGCATTGCAGTACCTGAATAGTCTATGAAAATTGAATCAGAGACATTTGAAATGGGTGGAGTTTTTGCAAAGTTACACTTTTTGTTTTGAAGCACAGAAGTGGGAGGTCTAAAAGAGTTGCAGATTCCTTTAGTAGAAGGCATATTTTGTTGATAGAAATGCAATTTGAAGTGGTTGGATTCAGTGAACTCAAAGTATTATATCCTGAGGATCCTGATTTTGCAGAGGCTTGGAAAGCATCCAAGGAGCCTGTTACATTAGACAGGACGAAGTGGCTGGATTTCATCATCCAAGATGAAACATTGTTTAAGGGAAGCCAGTTGTGCATTTTATGGAGCTCCATGAGGGATAATTTAATCAAAGAGAAGCATAGTGGAGGGATGGCAGGACACTTTGGTCGAGATAAGATCATTGCCATCATCAATGAGCATTATTATTGGCCTTATTTATAAAAGGATGTGAAGAAATTTCTGTAGAGTTGCAGAGTATGTCAGAGGGAAAGATGAGTGAGCCAAAATACAGGGTTGTGTTAGCCAGTACCTGTACTTGTTAGGCCATGGGAAGATATAAGTATGAATTTTGTTCTTGGTTTACCAAGGACACAAAGAGGGAATGATTCAATTTTTGTGGTGGTTGATAGGCTTTTGAAGATGACACATTTCATTCCATGCCAGGAGACCCATGATGTTGCCCACATTGCTGATTTGTTCCTCAAGGAGGTGGTGAGACTGCATGGTTTTCCAAAAAGTATTGTTTCAGATCGCGATACCAAATTTGTTGGATACTTTTGGAGGACCTTGTGGAAGAAGTTGAGGGTAGAGTTGAAGTTTAGTTTTGCACACCATCCGTAGACTAATGGGTAGACTAAAGTGGTGAATAGGAGGTTGGGTAACCTACTGAGATGCTTGGTAGGAGATAAACCCAAGGGATGGGTCTGATCTTACCATGGGCAGAATTTTGTTACAACAATTATGTCAAAAGGAGCACTGGTAGATCACCATTCCAGATTGTTTATGGAGGTTGTCCAAGGACCACTGTAGAATTGAGGAAGATGGACCAGGGAAAGCTTCTAAGTGTCAAAATCGAAGAATTTGCATAACACATCATAAATATACATGAAGAGGTGAGGAAGAACATCAATGAGATGAATTTGCAGTATAAAGTGAAGGCAGAATAGAAAAGGAGGTATAAGGAGTTCCAGGCTGGTGACAAGGTGATGGTCCATTTAAGGAAGGAAAGGTTTCTAGTGGGAACATAATAAGTTGAAGATAAAGAATTTTGGTCCCTACAAGATAGTGAAGAAGCACGAATCTGGAAATGCATTTGAGGTAGAGTTGCAAGAAGGAATCAACATTTCCCCTATTTTCAACATTTTGGACTTAACAAAATATCATCAAGATGACATAGAGGAGGATAAAGCAATAGAATAGTTCAAATTCCTACACCTACTTATGAGAAGAAGGAGATCAAAGCAGCCATGTGAAAAGTACTAGGTGTTAGGAACCAGAAGGATAATTGAGGGGGGGGGGGGGCGCTGAATTAGTTGCCAATGAATTTCAATCCAATTATAAATTAATCTAACTTAATACTTAATATCGGTAAACCAATCTTAATGTCGGTTAAACAAATTAACAATGTATATCAATACCAGTGAAACCTAATGCATGAAACAAAAAGAGAAATAATATCCACAACACATAACACAAATATTTTTTATGTGGAAACCTTGAATAGGAAAAATTATTGTGGGAAACCTTACCCACAATCAAATGATACTACTGCAAATAGTATGTGTATACAAATGGAGTCTACACATGCAGAAAGGCCAACTGCCTAAAGCACACTGCTCAAATGGGAGTCGCAATGACTATAGTAGGATGATTAAATCCTAGAATAATGTACTACTTAAAAGTGCATCTGCAATGATGGATTCAGTACTGGTTTAAGTTTTGATAAACACCTTCAAACCTTCCTTGAACCTTCAAATGATGTCTACTTGATTCTCTCTATGATCTTCTCATATGGTCTTCAATATTTTCACATACCAGGTTACAATACCATACCACAATTCCACACTTCATGTCACAAATGAGATCTTACATTTATACAAAACCTAAGACCAAATGTGTAGGTCGTCTCACTAAGAATATTACAATTAAATTAATTACAAATAATTCTTTATGTGATACAACATGTCGGCTCACTACATTTACAACAATATCCAATCAATAAATCATCTCTGTAACATGTCGTGCTGATCTGGAATAGATAACGTATACCAGTCCATAACCTAGACCTATCTGCCGGTAACAACAAATATGTCAACCTGATTACACCAATAACCAAAACACCAAAACCAAGTATCCAAACCATTTCTTTGACATAATCAAGTGATCTACAGATGATAACAAGTCATCATCAGTACAGGTGAACCATATAACTTGTTGGTGAGCATATACCGATGACTGTGCATAAGTCACTTACCTTGTTGGTGAACACAATGTGTCGGTTCAACAGTAAACTAATATAACCATAGTGCCAAATCAACAATGTAGATCTCTAGAAGGATAAGTGTTGACTTCAATGACAAAACCAATGCAACACATCTATAATCTACTTTCAATGATCTTCTGCAATCTTTTATTAAAAAATCTATATGCCTTGCTCTTAGATGAATAACATAGAAATATTCCTTCATCACTTCTAGGGTCAAATTTACCAACACGCTCATCTCTGCTAATATAGCATTTGCTTCCAAATATTCTGAAGTACTTAAGAGTAGGAGTATTACCAAACCATACTTCATAAGGGGTCTTACCGATTTCACCTTTGATGTGAACTCTGTTGAAAGTGTAAACTTCCGTATTTACTGCTTCTCTCTAGTACACATGAGGTAGATTTGCTTCCAATATCATGCTTCTAACTGCTTCCAAAATAGTTTTGTTCTTCCTTTCCACAATTCCATTTTGTTGAGGTGTCTGGGGTGCTGATAGTTATCTTTTGATTCCATTCACTTCACAAAATATCTTAAATTCCTTAGATGTAAATTCTCCTCCTTGATCAAATCTTAAACATTTGATTTTCTTACTAGTTTCATTCTCTACCATTGCCTTGTATAACTTAAATTTTCCAAAAGCCTTTGATTTCTCCCTGAGAAAAGTAACCCAACACATTCTAGAATAATCATCAATAACTAGCATAAAATATCTATCTCCTTGTGGACTTCTTGTTCTTGCTAGACCACACAAGTCAGTATGAATTAAATCAAGAACATTATTGGATTTCTCAGAAATACTCTTAAAAGTTGTTCTAACTTGCTTTCCCATTTGACATTCCTTACATATTTGATTTTGAGGTTTCACAATCTTAGGTAAATCCCTTACTGCCTTAGTTGAACTTATCTTTACAATGCAATCAAAATTTACATGACAAAGTCTCTTATGCCATAACCAACTTTCATCAATATGTGCAATCAAACATGTCTTTTCACTATTATTCAAATGAAAGATATTACCTTTAGTTTGATTACTGGTTGCAAACTCCAATCCAGTTCTGTTCATGATTTTGTATTTTCCTTTCTTGAATTGTAACTAAAATCCCTTTTCAACTAATTGACCAACACTCAAAAGATTGTGCTTCAAGCCTTCTACATAATAAACATTGTCAGTATTGTGCTTACCATCCAAAGATATAGTGCCTTTTCCTTTGATTAAACAAGCTTCATCATTGCCAAATCTTACTAGACCTCCATTATATTCCTGAAAAGATAATAATTTACTTTTATTACTAGTCATATGATGTGAACATCCACTATCAATGATCCATTCATCTTTTTCCTCAATTTTAGCTTCCAGGGCCTACTCTACCGGTGGGATAGTAGGTGTCGGTTGATCTTCTTTTATTGCAACAAATTCCCATCCATTGTCTATCATTTCTTCATCAGAATCATCTGTAACTCCTTCATCAGCATAGTAACATGATTTATCTTTGTTCTTCTTAAATCTATATCTCTGATATTTAGGGTTAGGCTTATATGTTCTTTTATCTTCCTCTCTCAATCTTGCATGTCTATCAAGACATCTAGATGCTATGTGACCAACTCTATTGCAATTAAAACATTTAAATGGTGCTTTACCTTCATACTTACTTCCAACTAGACCTTTAGGTATCTTCCTTGCAAATAGTGCTTCAAGTTCTTTCAGTTCTTCATTTTCCCTCCTCATATCTTCAAGTTCTTTTGCATAAAGTGCTTTCCAATTAGATGATGATGATGATGATGCATATGATGATGCACTGAAGGCTAAATCAGTGTTAACTATAGCAATAGGACCAAATTCCTCAAGCTCAAATGTTGAAAGTTTTCCAACCAAGGTATCTTTAGATACTAATGTATTAGGCATTGTTCTCAACTCATTAATAGTAGTTACTTTCATTTGGTAAGCCAGTGGAAAAGCTCTTAAAACTTTAGAAACAATTTAATCTTCACTTAAGGATCCTCCACAACATTGTATTCCTAAAAAAAATTCATTAACTCTTTCCATAAAAGCATAAATTTGTTCATCTTCTTCCATTTTCAAAATTTCATACCTGACCCGGTAACATTCTAGTTTTGCAATTTTGATAGTGGTATCTCCTTCATTCAATGTTTCCAGTTTATCCCAAATAGCTTTAGCAGTAGATCAGTCTGATAATCCCATAATTTTTGGATCTGATAATGCACTCAAAAGTTCTTCTCTTGCTTTGCAATCATTCTCCAACTCCTTACCCAATATTGGTGGATTAGGTTGATTCAGAGTAGGAAAAACATAACCATTCTTTGTAACTTCCCATATATCTCTTCTAATGAAATTCAGATGTGTCTCCATTCTGATCTACCATATACCATAGTTACTTCCATCAAGTTTAGGATTGTCCTTTCTGAAAATTTTCACTGCCATAGGATCTCCTCAAGTTGTTAGACTTCTGCAAAAAGAGGACTTAGCTTTGATACCAATTGTTAGGAACCAAAAGGAAAAATAAGAGGCGGGGTTAATCAGTTGTCAATGAATTTCAACCCAGTTATAAATTAATCCAAGTTAATACTTAATACTGGTAAACCAATCTTAATGTCAGTTAAATAGATTAACAGTGTGTATCAATACCGGTGAAACTTAATGCATGAAACAGAAAGAGAAACAATATCCACAACACATAACACAAATATTTTTGATGTGGAAACCTTGTAAGGGGAAAAACCACGGTGAGAAACCTTACCCACAATCAGATGATACTACTGCAGATAGTATGTGTATACAAATGGGCTCTACACATGCAAAAAGGCCAACCGCCTAGAGCACACTGCTCAAATGGGAGTCACAATGACTATAATAGGATGGTTAAATCCTAGAATAATGTACTGCTTCAAAGTGCATCTGCAATGATGGATTCAGTACCTATTTAAGTTTTGATAAACCCTTTTAAACCTTCCTTGAACCTTCAAATGATGTCTTCTTGATTCTCTCTATGATCTTCAATATTCACACATGCCAAGTTACAATACCATACCACAATTACACACTTCATCTCACAAATGAGATCTTACATTTATACAAAACCTAAGACCAAATGTGTAGGTTAGCTCACTAAGAATATTACAATTAAATTAATTACAAATAAGTCTTGATGTGATACAACATGTCGGCTCAATACATCTACAACAATATCCAGTGAATAAATCATCTCCATAACATTTCATGTTGATCTAGAATAGATAACGTATATCCGTCCATAACCTAGACCTATCTATCGGTAACAACAAATATGTCAACCTGATTAGACCAATAACCAAAATACTAAAACCAAGTATCCAAACCATGTCTCTGACATAATCAAGTGATCTCTAGATGATAACAAGTCATCATCACTACCGGTGAACCATATAACCTGTCAGTGAGCATTTATCAGTGACTCTGCATAAGTCACTGACCTTGCTGATGAACACAATGTGTCGATTCAACAGTAAACCAATATAACCATAGTGCCAAATCAACAATGTAGATATCCAGAAGAAAACCAATGCAACACATCCATAATACCAACACTAGGAACAGGCAGTATGAGGAGTATCTAGTGAAATGGAAGGGAAGACCTGTTGAAGATTCTTCATGGTTGTCCAAGGCAAACGTTGACCATTTGGGTCTTCCTCAACCAGCTTAGATGTGATGGGGTCACTTTTCAATCTACCCCAGGTGTCTGATGCAAGAGCATCTGGTGGTATATGGGCAATCCTACATCACCCAAAAATATTTATTTTTGTTTAGTTTTCTTTTAATGTTTTCATAGTTATGGATACCAATTTGGACGAATAAGAGATTCCAACTCTCAGAATTGTCAAACTACTTTTTCTTCCTGATTTCCCAAATTAGCAGGTTTTTATTTGAAGGTGGATGGAACCCAAAATTTATAGGAAGATTAAGGAAGGAGAAATAAGCTCATTGGTGAAAGAATTAGGTCAAAATCATAAATGGTTTAAAAGTTATTAAAGTTTTAATTTCCCAAAAAACCAGAAAAAAATCTTTCAAGTCATATTTGTGACATTAAACGGTGTCTAACGGGCCTGAAAATGGCAAGAATTGACAGAGTGATTCTTAGAATATTCTTCAATCAGATAGATTTATGACGCTTCAAATGGTTCGTAAATCTGATTCCTAGATCAAAAGTTATGGTTAGCGGAAGTTGGACAATTTTTTGAAAGTTCCAATTTTCAAATCCGGCTATATTCTGATGCAAGAGAATCTGATGGTGTAAGGGCAATCCTGCATCACCCAAAAATATTTATTTTTGTTTTAGTTTTCTTTAATCTTTTTGTAGTTGTGGATACCCATTTGGACGAATAAGAGATTCCAACTCTCCAAATTGTCAAGCTGTTTTTTCTTGCTGATTGCCCAAAATAGCAGGATTTAATTTGAAGGCAGATGGAGCCCAAAATTTATAGGAAGATTAAGGAAGTAAAAATAAGCACATTTCCAAAAGAATCAAGTCAAAATCATAAACGGTTTGAAAGTTATGAAAGTTTTAACTTTTTGAAAAACCAAAAAAAATCCTTCCACGTCATATTTGTGGCATTAAATGGTGTCGAATGGGCTCAAAAATAGCAGGAATCCGTAGAGCGGATTCTTATAATATTCTACACTCAGAGAGATTTTTGATGCTTCAAATGGTTCATAAATCCGGTTCCTAGATCAAAAGTTATGGCTGTCGAAAGTTGGACAATTTTTTGAAAAGTTCCAATTTTTTAAGCTGGCTGTATTTTCAAATTTCCAATTTCATGTTTTAGCATTTGTCTGCCATTTGGTAATTTCTATATTATAATTTTATCTCCAAAACAAAAGGAATTTTATTTAAGATTCATATGTAGAAACTGGGAAGGAAGTTGTTGAGTTGTTGTATGTGAGTTGTTGGAGTTAGGTGTTGGGATGTGAGTTTTGGGGAGTTGTGTTTTTGAATTGTAAGGGTTTTCCAGAAAACTCTGTAAGATGTTGTATTACAGCCTGTGAGGTTTATTCCTCTAGATTGTATTTTCATATTAGCATATTTGTAATTCACATGTTTGCAGATAATAATAATAAAATCTTTTGAGTCTTTTATTGCAATTTGTTGTGTTTTTCTATTTCTCAGGTTATTCCCTCATCAAGTGTATCAGAGCAGGTTGTTCCTGAGTGTGTGAATAGGTCACTGAATGTGAGGCAATTCATAACAAGATCTTTGATTGTGGGCTCGTGTTCAAGATGCCTCCAAGAGTGATGCATGGTGGCAGAAATGTTGGTACCAAAAATGCTGGCTGAAGAAATTCTTTGGTAAATGAGGGTTTGAGAGCCCTCCAAAGATAGATTGATGTATTGCAGGAAGAGTTGAGAAGAGGGTTTAATCGATGGAGAGGAGAAAGTGATGATGAAGGAGAGGTTGAAGATTCATCCTCGAGTGGATCAGAAGAAGCAATAGATCAAGATTAGGCTTGATTGTTGAGGGCCATTTCTCAGATTATGGACAGACCAAAAATTGAAGTCTCTAATTATTCTGGGAATTTCAACCCATAAGAGTTGTTTGATTGGATTAATGAAATGGAGGAATATTTTGAATATGAGGAGACAGAGGACCCAAATCGGGTTAAGTTTACAAAAGTGAAGCTAAAACATCATGCAAATATCTGGTGGAAAGAGGTCCAATTGGACAAAAATCGAAGAGGAAAGGGAAAGATCACCAAATGGGATGACATGGTTGATAAGTTGAAGAAACATTTCACTCTTATGGACTACGAGTTGGATCCACTAAAACAATTGTAAGGATTGAAGTAGTGTAACAAACCTATCAAAGAATATACGAAGGAATTTTATGAAATAATTATTAGAACAGGCCATGCAAAGGCCAACAAGGAAAAAGTTGCATGTTATCTTAATGGGTTGTGACTGAGTATTCAAGAGGAACTAAGTCTGGTCAGAATGACCAGTATTGAAGAAGCATATCAATTTGCTTTTAAGGTTGAAGAGAAACTGAATAAGAGGTTAGAAGGCAACCTAAAAGGAAAAGCCCAAGGTGGAAAAGGTGGTGGAAAATATTTTGGAAGCTAAAATGAAGGTCAAAAGAAAAATGATGAAGTGGGTACCAGCCAAAATCCAAAGGGTGATAATTTCTATCACCCCGGTGATCAAAATAATGGAGAACAATGTGAAAGAGGAAGAGGAAGACCTGGACAAGGATCCAGGAGAGGAGGTTTTAGAGGAACCTATTTCCAGTGTGGAGAAGAAGGGCATAGAGCCTTTGAATGTCCTCAACACTAAGGAAGGATAGACAGAAGAAATGATGGTCATGCACAAGTTGCACATGTAGACCATGAAGATTGGTTTGAACATCTTGATGATGTTGAAAGAAGAGAATCCCCAGTTACTAGGAGAACCCTAATGAATGAGGTGAAAGAACCAGATCAGAGGTAGAGTTTGTTTCGCACCCAATGCAAATGTGAAAATAAGTGTTGCAATGTGATTATTGACAGTGGGAGCATTGACAATTTGGTGTTCGAAGAGATGGTTAGAAAGTTTAAGCTGTAGAGAGAAAGACATCAACACCCATATTGGATATCCTAGTTGCAGGATGACCATAAAATCTTGGTCAATGAACAGTGCTTGGTAAAATTCAAGATTGGTACTTACCATGATGAGGTACTTTATGACATCATACACATGGATGAATGTCACATGCTATTAGGGAGGCCATGGCAGTTTGATAGGCATATTGTACATGATGGTCATGCAAATACTTATACCCTAACAAATGATGGAGTTTTACATAAGCTAAAGCCCTTGAAGGAGGTGGAAGAAAAGGTATGCAGTAATGCCAGAATATGTTTTGTTGATGGAAGAAAATTTTTGGAAGGCATGAAAGACAAACTTGTGTGTTTTTCTTTAATTCCAAGGGTGGGTTAAGAAGATAGTGAAGAGGTGCTAGTAGAAGTTTCTGGTTTGTTGGATGAGTTTTAGGACATCATTTCTGATAATGTGCCTGAGGGTTTACCACTTGTGAGGAAGATCAGTCATCAGATTGACTTGATCCCTAGAGCTAGTTTTCCAAATAAGGCAGCCCAAAGAATGACTCCAACAGAAAATGAAGAATTAAACCGACAAGTTCAAGAGTTGTTGAGAAAGGGATTGATTCGAGAGAGCCTGAGTCCATGTGTGGTACTTGTAGTACTCGTACCAAAGAAGAATGGAGAATGGAGGATGTGTATAGACTCCAGGGCCATAAACAAGATAACAATCAAGTACAAATTTCCCCTACTAAGGATAGATGACCTTATGGACTGCTTGAGTGGAGCAAAGTACTTCACAAAGATTGATCTAAAGAGTGGATATCACCAGATCTAGATTAGAGAAGGGGACGAGTGGAAGATTGCCTTCAAAACCAAAGAAGGCTTATATGAGTGGTTACTCATGCCTTTTCAGCTTACCGATGCATCGAGCACATTCATGCATCTCATGAACAAGGTATTGAAATAATTTTTGGGTAAGTTTGTTATTGTGTACCTCAATGATGTTTTGATTTTCAGCAAGACATTGGAGGGGAATTTGACACATATCCATAGAGTTTTTGGGAAGTTGAGAGAGGAGAAATTGTTGATTAATTTCAAGAAGTGTACTTTTGTGAAGAAGGAGCTAGTGTACTTGGGGTTTGTTGTCTTAGTAGAAGGTCTTAAAATGGACCCAGAGAAGGTGAAGGCTATTCTGGAATGGCCTACCCCAAGGACTGCTACTGAGGTGAGATCCTTTTATGGTTTGACTAGTTTTTATAGGAATTTCATTAGAAACTTTAGTAGCATTTATGCACCCCTGACTGAAACAATGAGAGGGGATAGGAAAGAATTCAGGTGGAGTATGGGGGTAGAAAAAAGTTTTGATTTGTTGAAGAAGAAGGTGACAGAGCAACTTGTTTTAGCCCTTCCAGATTTCAATAAGGTGTTTCGGGTAGATTGTGATGCCGATGGTAATGCCATTGGAGTTGTATTAAGCCATGAAGGTAGGTCCATTGCATATTATAGTGGAAAACTAAATGATGCAAAGAAGAAGTATTTTGTTTATGATTAAGAGTTTTACACAATAGTTCAGGCATTGAAGAAATGAAGACATTATTTGTTGCTAAAAGAGCTTGTTTTATACACTGATCATCAAGCATTGCAGTACTTGAATAGTCAAGGAAAATTAAATTAGACACATTTGAAATGGGTGAAGTTTTAGCAAAGTTATACTTTTGTCTTGAAGCATAGAAGTGGGAGGTCTAATAGAGTTGCAGAAGTAGAAGGCATATTTTGCTGACAGAGATGTAGTTTTAAGTGGTTGGGTTCAATGAACTCAAAGAATTATATCCTGAGGATCCTGATTTTGTAGAATCTTGGAAAGCTTGCAAGGAACCTATTACTTTAGACATGACGAAGTGGCTTGATTTCATAATCCAAGATGAAATGTTGTTTAAGGGAAGCCAGTTGTGCATTTCAAGGAGCTTCGTGATGGAGAATTTGATCAAAGAGAAGCATAGTGAAGGGATGACATGACATTGTGGTTGGGATAAGACCATTGCCATCATCAGTGAACATTATTATTGGCCTCAGTTATCACAAGATGTGAAGAAATTTGTGCAGAGTGTGCCAAAGGGAAAAAAGGAGTAAGCTAGAATACAGGGTTGTATCGGCTACTACCTGTACCTAAGAGGCCATGGGAAGATATAAGTATGTATTTTGTTCTTGATTTGCCAAGGACACAAAGAGGGAATGATTCAGTTTTGTGGTGGTTGATAGGTTTTCGAAGATGATTCATTTTATTCCATGCCAGAAGACCCATGATGTTGTCTACATTGCTGATTTGTTCTTGAGGGAGGTGGTAAGGTTGCATGGTTTGCCAAAAAGTATCATTTCAAATCGTGATACCAAGTTTGCTGGATACTTTTGGAGGGCCTTGTGGAAGAAGTTGAAGATGTATTTGAAGTTCAATTTTGCATGCCATCTGTAGACTAGTGGGTAGACTAAAGTGGTGAACAGGAGCCTGGGTAACCTATTGAGATGCTTGGTAGAAGACAAACCCAATAGATGGGATATGATCTTACCATAGGCAGAATTTGCTTGCAAAAATTATGTCCATAAGAGCACTGGTAGATCACCATTCCAGATTGTATATGGAGGCAGTCCAAGGACCACTCTAGAATTGAGGGAGATGGACTAGGGAAATCATACAAGTGTCGAAGCCAAAGACTTTGCAGAACACATAAGAAATATACATGAAGAGGTGAGGAAGCACATCAATGAGAGGAATCTACAATATAAGGCAAAGGCAGATCAGAAAAGGAGGCCTAAGGAGTTTCAGGTTGGTGATGAAGTGATGGTCCATTTGAGAAAAGAAAGGTTTCCAGTGGGGACATATAGTAAACTAAAGAGGAAGAAGTTTGGTCCCTGCAAAATTTTGAAGAAGCATGAATCTGGAAACACATATGAGGTACATTTGCTAGAAGGAATTAACATTTCCCCTGTATTCAACATTTCAAACTTAACAGAATACCATGAAGATGGCACAGAGGAGGAGACAACAATAGAACAGTTCAAAATTCCTGCACCTACTTTAGAGAAGGAGAAGATCGAAGCAATTCCGGATAGCTATGTGAAAATTAACAGGAAGAAGCAGTATGAGTATCTAGTGAAATGGAGGGGAAGACCTATTGAAGATTCTGCATGGTTGTCCAAGGAAAAGGTTGACTATTTGGGTTTTTCTCAATCAACTAAGACATGATGGGGTCACTTCTCGATCTACCCCAAGTGTCTGATATCCGGTAGTGTAAGGGCAATCCTGCATCACCCAAAACACATTTCTTTTTGTTTAATTTTGTTTAATGTTTTTGTAGTTTTGGATGCCCATTTGGACAAATAAGAGATTCCAACTCTCAGAATTGTCAAGCTACTTTTTCTTGTCAACTGCCCAAAATAGCAGTTTTTTATTTGAAGGCGGATGGAGCCAAAAATTTATAGGAAGATTTAGGAAGGAAAAATAAGCACATTGGAAAAATAACTAGTTCAAAATCATAAATGGCTTTTAAACTTATCAATGTTTCAATTTTTGCAAAAAACAAAAAAAAATCCTTCCAAGTCAGATTTGTGGCATTAAACAGTGTCAAACAGGCCTGAAAATGGCAGGAATCAGTGGAGAATATTCTTAGAAAATTCTACACTCAAAGATATTTTATATGCTTCAAACCATTGGTAAATCCAATTCCCGGATCAAAAGTTATGGCTATCAGAAGTTGGACAATTTTTCAAAAATTCCAATTTTTTAATATGGCTGTATTTTCAAATTTCCAATTTCATGTTTTCGCATTTGTCCACCATTTGGTAATTTCTATATTGTAATTTCAGCTCCAAAACAGAAGGAAGTCTATTTAAGGCTCATATGTAGAAACTGGGAAGGAAGTTGTTGAGTTATTGTATGTGAGTTGTGGGAGTTGAGTTTTGGGATGTGAGTTTTGGGGAGTTGTGTTTTTGAATTGTAAGGGTTTTCTAGAAAACTTTGTAAGTTGTTGTATTACAACCAACAAGGTTTATTCCTCTAGATTGTATTTGCATGTTAGCATATTTCTAATTCACATGTTTGCAGATAATAATAATAAATTTTGAGTCTTTTATTGCAATTTATTGTGTTTTTTTTGTTTCTCATGTTGTTCCCTCATCACATAGGGCATGCTAATGTCATGGATACATATGATACATGATAGATGCTTTCTATAAGAATGATCATCTATATCATGAGGAAAGAGATCATCAAGAAAAGAGTGAATAAGATTTATATTTATTAACTATATGGAGAAGGAGAAAGATAAGACCTGATAAAAGAAAACCCCAATGGAGATAACATCCATTTTTAAATCATAGAATTGTATGAATGAACCAAAAAAATGGCCTAACAAGAAATAAATAAGAGACAAACTTATTGATATGTAAGATAAATACATGAAAACCAATCTAGAAGAAAGCATAGGAGGTGTCATGATATAATATAATCTAAAAGGGTCAAGAATATAATATTCATTTATGTAAGGTTCCCTAACCCAAAGAAAATAAAAAAATTTATGATAAATATGGAAAATTTAGAGCTACATCAGATTAAAAACCATATATGAAACATTTATATTTGAAAATTTTGTCAAGTTCATACTACATTCCCTCAATACAAATAATATATTTGTACAAATATAGATAGAGTAAAACGTATGATAACAAGAGACACAAAGCATCAAGTTCCTGCCAATAGTATGGCTAGTTTAGAGTAGAAAATGAAAATGGAGGAAGATAGAAATAAGGAGATAAGCTTAGATACAAATAAATAGAAAGTGTAGATATAGAAAGGGATATGGAGAGAGATAGTTATAGATAGTGTGGCTAGTTTAGAGTAGAAAATGAAAAAGAAGAGAGAAACAAGCAGATAAGTACGGATACAAAATAGAAATTAGAGATATAGAAATAGATATGGAGAGAGATAGTTATAGGGAGGATGTCAAATTCCTGCGAATAGTGTGGCTAGTTTAGAGTAGAAAATAAAAAAGAAGAAAGAAACAAGGAGATAAGCATAGATACAAATAAATAGAAAGTAGAGATATAGAAATAGATATGGAGAGAGATAGTTATAGGGAGGGGGAGAGAGAAATAGGGGGAGATATAGATTTATGAGAAGATAAAGAGAGAGAAGATTCTATAGTCAAATTTTGCTAGATTTATTACCCTCTCACTAAATATAGTATATTGAAATTATTGTACTTTCTGGAGAATTATTTATTGTTGTTATTTGTAAAGAAATTTATTTGTTTACTATGATGGTGCTCAAATTGTAAGAAATTACTCTACATCACCCTCAACCTGTTTGTATTTTCTTTCTACATCAAACTTGGCAAAATATTAGAGATCTATTTGTTGACATTATTTGAAAAATAGATAGTTATGTAATAGGTGTGGTTTTTAGTTGCTTGCAATTAGTGTAATTCAAACTATCTAAACCTACTACTATTAATTAATGTATAATAATAATATTTATAATTAGATTTTTAAATACATATATATAATCATTAAATTAATTAAATAAAGTTAATAGTATAAAATTTAGATTTTATTAATATTTGTTATTTTAATTTTAATATATTGTAGTGCCCCTCCCTCTTTTGGCTTGTCAGACTTTGTGATTGGTGTTCCGTGTGGTTCGACCCTTATTTTGGTGTTAGTCGATTTTGGTTTTGGATTGTGATGCTTGTCTATGCTTCCTAGATTTCTATATGACTATGATGTTTCATGTTATGTGGATGGTTAGAATAATGATGTTATTTGATGTTTCTTTGCTTTGTGTGTATGTTAGATGATTATAGATGGGATATTTTTGTAATAATATAATTTTATCTTGATGCTCTTAGATGTATATCTTCTTGATCTTACATTTCTTATTTCTCTGGTGTAATGTGGTTGTGATTGGTAATGTCTTTGATGGAATCATATGATGTAGTTTATGATGTGATTATTAGATGTTATTCATGTATGATATTTCATTATTGGATTTAATTTATTTATGAGTTTCTTTACGTTTATCAATTTACGCTGCTTCCATGTTTGATGTGCTTAGGTGAGAGGGAAAAGCACCACAGTACTCTTTAGGGCAAGCTACATCGCTTCCATTCCCTATTCACGGTATGATATTTTGTGGATTATATATATGTGTGTGTGTGTGTGTGTGTGTGTGTGTGTGCGCGCGTGTGTGTGCGTGTGTGCGTGTGTGTGTGTTCAACCATTTGTTTATGTAGCTATAGGTACCGAGCATTGACTCCACCTGAATCTTCAGGTCTGAGTGTACTCTCCAACCCAATATTAAAGTGGACAAAGTAGATATCAATTAGATCCCCATCAAGCACCCTAGTTCCTTGTTTGTCAGGTCTTGTCAGTCATCACCCTCTATTAGTACCCAATGTTTTGAGTTGTCATAAATTGTTGCTCTTTCTTATAGTTAATAATTTTGTGATATGATTAATATTTTACCC